>NC_027751.1:2299462-2340584 GCF_000695525.1 Brassica oleracea var. oleracea
TTTAAAGTTTTTGCTATTAAAAATACACATGATAAAAAAACATATGAATAGAAAGCATCATTTAAAAAAAATAAAAAATAGACATTAATATTAAAAATATACTATGTATGTTAATACCATTTAAATTTAATTACATATTCTATCAAATATTTTTCTAAAAATGTTTGGATTAATAAAATTGATTTATACGTTCGCACCAATTTAATTATATATGTAATAGTTACTGACTTTTAATTATTCAATATATATTTATTATTTCATAATATGTAAGAACATATAATACATAAAATAATTTATATATATAATGTTTATCGCGCGCAAGGCGCAGATCTTAATCTAGTTTTCATTTATACGACACAAATATGTCACATGATCTGGTATCTAGCTAAACGCACATTAAATGTGTTTTTAACAATTAGTTGATGCTGAAACAACATAGATATTTGCAGGATCAACAGTCTCAGAGAGGGATCAAATGTAAAAGAGGCCTCAAATATACCTACTGGCGATCAAGAAGTCAAAGTAAAATGTTATTTTCAGCATAATTTCGGCTTATTTTAACCGATCTTCATCTACTCCTACATTTCCGTAGCAATCGACCGGTTATATAGCTTCATCATCTCTATATTCTCTTATTAAACTCTTTTTATATAAGGAAGTGCATAGATTTTATATACTTAAGAGAAGTTTGTTTTAAAAAGAGTTTCTTAAATTTGTTATTTTGAATAGAGGACTAATATTTGATATATTTGAATGTGTATAAGTAGCTTAGGTCCCCATGCTAAGATAAATTAAATTTTCTACAAACCTTTTGTTAATACTCACATTTAAGCCAATATAACTCAATAGCATTGCTCATATAAAGAAACAAATTTAGTTTTTAATACATGCAAACCTCAAATATGATACGAAGAAGTTAAGATGAATAAATCGACTAATATTATTGTGATTTAAGTTTAAATCAAAGGAAAGCGAATATTAAAACAAACTATACAAAATTTTGCTATTCTAAAAGACAATTCAGCTGTCCTGTGGGGACGTTGATAGAGGTCTTCTTAGCTTTACCATGTCTTGAGGAGCTTGTCCTTGACGTAGGGAAGAACGTGAAGCAGAGTGGTGTGGCTTTAGAGGCATTGAACTCGAAAGAAGTATTGATAGGTTTGTTATACTTTGAATGTTTTGCTTATAAAAGCGATGATCAAAGATGATGTATACAATTTGCATGTGATGAAATGAAGTGTTAGACTAAACTCAGTTAAGATATCACATATTCAGAGAAGATAGTTTTTTAGGTTTTTTAGATAGGTCAGCATATGTCTGTCTAAATTAGTATTTTGACTGTCTTGCAATCATGGTTTTGATTCATTGTTTAGGTCTTTTGCTGTTGTTCATTTTTTGGCCACCACAGGATAGAGATGTAGGAGTCTTTCGCTTCCTGGTGAAGGTTTGTTACAAAAATGCTTAACTCTGAGGAAGCTTTTCATACATGGAACGGCTCATGAGCATTTCATGAATTTTTTTTGTTGAGGATCCCTAACTTAAGGGACATGCAGCTTAGAGAAGACTGTTATCCAGCGCCTGAGAATGATATGAGCACAGAGATATGAGTTGGTTCTTGTAGTAGATTCTAGGACCATTTGAACAGCCGAAACATCATTGATTGAGACTAACATTGAGTTACTTCCACACCATTTTTACATATGTATTGACTTCAGTTTCTGTTTACTCTGAATGTTATGTTTGTAAAAGAAAAGATCAAAGATGATGTATACAATTTGCAATGATGAATGAATTCATAAATGGAAAAAACCAGTACATTATAACTAGATGAAGATATCACAGATTCAGTGAAGAGAATCCTCACAGGTCCCTAGATAGGTCAGTAATCTGTGGATAGTTCCGTATTTGCTATAGTTCTTCACACTGATAAGTCCCACTAATAGAATCACCAAGTGTTATCTAAAAACATGTGCTTTGATATCAATTAAAATCTATTCAAAGTAAATAAATTTTGTTAAAAAACAAACTAAAAACACATTTTTCTTTTGGATAGTCATGACTGCTTTTTTGTTGTTGTTTTCATTGATTTAAATAGATAAAAATTACAATAAGCGATTGTGGGATCATGATCCCTTACAACGTGGAAATGAGAAAATTGGAACAGTTAATTAAGTTCCTAAACATTATGAAGAATCAATCTCCATTATTCACAAATAACTTAACTAAAACAAATAATTGAAAGAAACATTTAGATGCTGCAAATGAATTCATGTTCGTTGGCCTAACCGTATTATTATCTCATCATCGGCCAGCAATCTATGCAAAAATTATGAAACCGCTGGTGAGATTCAAAACGTATCTACGGCCCAGTAAGCATGTTAAGAACTTCAGATTATAGATCAAACAACCCTCTCCTAATGTTATTATTAGTAGCTAATGTGGCAACAATTTCCACATGCATTAAAAATTAATAATATATTTCAAATCATTCATTCTTTGGTTCAATTTGTTTGCACTAAAATTGTATATGTGTTGTCTTTTTCCATGTATCTTCTCGTTAGGTGTAGCTTTGATACCACATCACTGTTGGTTGCTGAACATCTTCATCCATTCATCATCATCGTAATTGGTAATATTTCTGATTATCTGCATGGGAGAACCCAAATGGAAGAAGGGGATGAAAAATAATCACTCAAATGGACTAAGCAACTTTATTTTGTAACAATAGGAAGTGACACTATAGAAAATATTTTTGCAATAAACAGAGCCAACCTTGTGGCAAGTCAGTATGTAAAATCTCGTTTGCAATAATATAAAAAGATCTCAAATCTAAAAATAATGTGATATTAAAGGGGATTATTGGTGGTTGAATTTTAATTGATTTAGAAAATTTAGAGAATTCATTGTTATTAGATTATGTATTTTAAAAATCTTGTTAAAATCTTTTGTTATTGATTTATTGACTTTTAAATTTTAGGTAAAATCTCTTGTTATTAAAAAAGTTTAGCTTTCATTGATTTTGTAATTCTATTAAAATCTTTAATTATTGGACATAATTAATTTTCTTTAGATTGACTCATAATAACCAACTTTGGAAATATCATGTATACTCGATTCTTAAAATCTATGAAACAAAAAATACACATACACATACACACAAACACAAAATTTTTGTATTACATTTTAATTGTTAAGTGAGTGATAATAAAAAGAAAATTATAATAAAACCAGTAGAGACAACATTATGAAAAAATTCATAATTTTATATTAAATAAGAATATAACAACAATTATAGAAAACTTAAAAAAAAAAATCAAAGCAAGAAAAGATAAAATGTTAAAACACTCATTATTAAAAAGAAAAATATTTTAATATCACATAATTATATTCATGATTTTTTTTGCTTTTTAGAAAACATGTATATGTTATTCTAGAAGGAAAGTTTTGAAGAAAAAAATATATAGAAATTCTTGATAATCGATAATAATCAATGATAATTTATACAAAAGCTTTGGTGGTACCAATTCATAAAATTCATTCAACTTTAAAAAAAATAACTTGTAAAATTCTAAAACTCCACACAACTTTAATCAACATACAAATCAAGTTCTAATAACAGGACCCCTGTACTGAACTCGTCGTATGACAAAGTCATCAGGCGGTTGATATTCCTCAAGCCAAGTCACGTCTGCTACCACTTCTACTTCACCTGCTCCGTACTGTCTCAGACAGAAGCAATGAGAAGCCTGTTTCCAGAGATTAGAGCATTACCGGCTAAGTCTTCCCTTTTGGATTAGCGGAAGTAAGTACAGAAAATTCCAATCTGTTTTGATAGAACCAAAGTGAGTGATAGTGATAGCAGAAGTATAATGAAAGACAAGACATCAGTTATGAGAAACTCAGAATATGACTCAAACTGTGATCGCTCATACTTTTCTAGATCATTTGCAAAGCCGAACGTCCCTTCTCTCTTTTATACTCGTTCCTTAGACCTCACTTCTTTGCGTTTCCAGCTGTTTCTTCGAATGGGCGCGGAATCCAGGTCCAGCACCCTCCATCCAGTTTCAAGCTCATCTAATCCACAAAATCATATTTTCATTATCAGAATCATACATGCAAGTATCGTCTCACATTATTAATGTCCTGTATACGCATATCTTTTTTGGCAGCCAAGATCAGCGGAAGTAATGGTAGAGGCATATCAGTGGCAGGCTTTTGAACTCATGTAACTCCCCATTGCAACAACAAAAAGAAGCCATCTCTCTGCCTCTACGAATCTCTTTTTTTTCAGATACACTTAACAACAAATGTGTCTCTCTCACAAATGGGTTATTCTCAAATACACACCCAACAATTTCTGCGCTGCTCTTTCTAAATAATGTACACCCCCAAATTGGCCAGCGTCCATGGTCGCAACTTTATTTTGATACATGAAGCAGACAGCTTTATTTAGACAAAACAGTATATGTTGATGCATGAAGCCAGTTCGGATTGCGTTTTCCCGTCAAATGACACTAAAATGAATTATTGCACGAACAAGGGTTTGATTAGCAAAAAAGGATAACATAATTATCAATATATAACTTTTTTTCCGTTCACATCAAAAGCATAAACATAGTCTCAATTCTCAAACAAAAAAAACATACATAATCATAATCATAATCCTAATTATCTAGGAATTAGCATATCATTATCCTAATTATTTTTCAAAATCTTCTTTTGCAGGCAGTTTTTCCTTCTTTAAATAGACCTCTTTAATAGTAAGATTACCTGATATAAGAAAAAAATCACAAACTGTTAAACTCAATCAATTTGGGGATAAAATGCAACCAATCCAGAGAATCAATAAGGGAATATACCAAGGCCATATGCCGTAGCCGCTCCTGCAAAAACACGTGATACAAATCGGAAGATATCAACCAAGCCTTGTCCCGTGGAGAATTCTACAATCACAGATGACAAAAGAAAACAACCAAAATATTTTACTTTCTTCTTAAGAAAAACTTGCGAATATGAAAGATATTTGCAGAGCCGGGCTTCTGGGTATGCTTTCGAAACATTTGGATGGGGTCCTTATAAAAAAAAAATTATTTGTATATATATGTGTATTTATATTATTAAATAGTGTTCAATATATAAAGTAAGAATAGTTTATATAATAATAAAATTGTTAATGTATTCCATGTTATATAATATGTACAAGTTTAATAATATAATTAAAATAAATATATATTTTTATGTTAGTAAACTTCAAACTTTATATTTTAAAGAAATTTACATTAATTTTTACTAAAAATCACTAAATATAAAGTTTGAAACTCGGCTTTTTTTTAAAGAAATTTATATGAGAAAACCACCAAAATAACCTCAAACTTTCAAAAAAAAACCCCAAAAAAACTTGAACTTGTATATGAGTAATTTAAATCTTCAACTTTTAAATATTGGTCATTTTAATCTTGTTTTTATGTTGACCCAGTCATTTTAACTTAGCAATAGTCAACTGTTAATATACATTTAACGTCTGTTAAGATTAAACTACGTAACTTTAACTAAACCAGCGTCGGTTTTATCTTATTTGAAACAATAGTTGTTTCTTGTGAGTCAAGAAATTGAATTGAAAGACAAGTTTTCGTTTAAGTGTTAATGACTTTTGTCTCAGTAATGTTTTTCTCAATAATTCTTGTGATTATGAAATAAAGATAAGTTAAATTTATTGGGACGAAGATGCTAAAAACACCAGAACAAACATACACTGTCTGTACAAAGAAACAGAAGACAAAAGAGAGACACAGCACTAACACGTCATCACCAACCATTGATATAGCTTTAAAGAACTCATAGAACAGCTTCTTGTTTTCTTTAAATCATTATTTCTTTCTTACTGTTAGAGTTTCAAGATTAAGAGAGATTGATTTTGATTCTTTCTCATTCTCAATCTACAAGAACTGCTGCTCCTTCCACCTGTTTCAACCACCATTGTTTGTGTTATGAGTCTTCAAAATGTTGCTGAAAAAAATGAAACTAGATATAATATGTTCTTAAAGAATCAATCAATCAGCTTGAATGTGGCTCCCCAAATTTCTTCTTAAGCAGGAATGGCATTGATCTTATTCTTAGGGTTCTCAAAGCTCCTAAGCCCACCTAACGCAATTGAGTAAAAACAGCCTGCAACACAGACAACCATTCAAATCGCTGCAGTGTCCTTAAAAGTCTTGAACCTAAAGCAAAAACAAAAACAATCTAGAGGGAAAGAAGCAAGTGATTTCCCACAAGCACCTTTTAGCAACTCAAATGCATTCTTCTCTTCTTAAATAAAGCCAAAGCAAAGTGACAAAGTCATAATAGCTAAAACAAAGTTACAATCAAGCCACAAAGCCCAAAAAGTCTCAACACCAAAACGTAAACCATGGCCATAAATAACAAAGAAATACACACAATAGCTCTTCTTTAAACTCACAAATCACCCACTTCAGTTCTTCAGAAGGACGACCAGTATTTTCTTGAGTCCGTGGACACACCACTTGACCATCTTGTTATAATCTACGTAAGACTCAACGAGGAAACGATCAAACTTCTCAGCTCGTTCTGGATAAACTAGCTTCTTCACAACATTCTTTTTCGGTCTGTGTTTTCTGTGGAAGGATGTGTGGTCGGTCGATTTGGGGATTCGATGAAGAATATTTTATCAAACGATGGGATTACATGTAACGGAGGTTAAAGATAATTAACGGTTGACTTTAGAGTAGTTTAAATGACCTAGTCAACATAAATGTGAGATTAAATCGACCAATATTAAAAAAATTGGTGATTTAAATTGCTCAAATTCAAGTTCAAGTTTTTTTGGCTTTTTTTCGAAAGTTGGATGTTATTTTGGAGGTTTTCTCCTAAAAATATCTTTAATTTTAAATTAAAAAAAAAATTGAATAGGGCCCACACCTCTAGTACCAGCTCTGGATATTTGATGCTGAAACAGTTTACCAGCGGATGAAGAGAAGCTGCGGCCAGATACAACCGATCTGCTAAATCCGCGAGTCGCCTGAGCCATGACGGGTCTCACAAAACTCGGAACCATCCTTTATCTGCCAATAAAAACCAAACCAAACCGAATTTTGAGAAAGAGGAGAGAGACTCACACGAACGGAGGCGGAGTAAAGGATGGCGAATTTAGTTATCTTTCCATATAAAACGTAATTTTAAAATAAGCTAAGTAATCATACAACGTATCGTTTTTTAACGTGAATTAGATTTCGATCCGCGCAACCGCGCAGATTTTTGTTTTCATTTATTTTTATATAAATATTTTGTTTTTAATTCTAAATTGGGATATATTATAATATATACATGTCTATCAATTTTTAAAACATAATAAATTTACGGTATATTTTTTTCATTGAATAGATTGTTTCAAACTTTCACATGTATTTGTATCTTCTTCTATATATATATATTTTCGGATTATTATTTCATTATTAAAATTGTAATATATATAAATATTAGTAAAATATTATTTTATTGTCATATTTAAAAATTTTGTAACATTTCTCAAATTTAGAAATTTTTTAAAATTAAATTTTTTGCTTCATAGATTTATATTATCGAGTAAATAATTAAATATTTAGTTTTTTTTGTTTAATTTTTAAAATAAAATATATAGTTTAAAATTTGTTTTCATTGGTTTAAGGTAGTAAAGATTAATCATTGTTAGATAATATCATTTTTGTTATTAAAAAAAATCTTTATAATTTTAAAAATTAACATCAACAATATTTAAATAATTAACATATGGAGGTATATTACTACAACATTAAATTATATCTATTTAATTTATACTATATATAAATCCAATGGATCATCTATTGTTTAAAATCAATTATTGATAGCCCAATAAAAATTTCTCGTGGACCCAAAATTTAAATGATAAGATTAGAGATTAAATGTAACATGATTTTATAGGAATAGGTCCATTAGGTCCATTAAGTTCATTTTAAAAAAAAAATCACACATGAATCAAAGTTGTGACTTATGTTTTAATATATAAGATTTAGTTATCTTTCCATCTAGTACTCTCTCTTTTCAGCTTGAAAATAAGTATAATTTGCATTTGAATTATAAAATGACATTTTTTTAACAAGAAAAAAAATTAAAATGACATTTATTATGAAACGGAGAGAATATTGTTTAACTACAATATTAAACATTTATCTCTAATTTTAAAAGGCTTATATATAATAATAGTTTACGAATAAATATATCTTCTGCAAATGTTTGAAGAATTAAATATTTTTTGACTTTTTATCTATCTTATTAAAATTGAATTACCAATATGAACTAACCCTTAAAATCACTTTTAATTACAATTAATGTCACTATAAACTAACTAATCCTATTTTTTTAGTATTAATTAATCATAACAAAATATTTCTTAAAATACAATCAATTAATTATTTTTTGTCAGCGAATTAATTTTATTTATAATAAACATTAATGATTGTTTTGAATGACAATATATCTTAACAAATTTTTCATTAAAGTAACAATTACTTAATTTTAACGGTTGATTATAAATATGTATATATATATATATAAATCAATATAACTATGATATAAAATCAATATAAAAACATTTTTACCGTTTCGTAAATATATAACTTTTTTACTTTCCAAGAATAACTAGTCCGTTTATATTATTTATAATAAAAAATTTCAAAACATTTAATATTAATGTACATGAATAATATAAAATTAACATAAAAATAAATAACAATTCAAATAATTACTTTCTTATTGTATTACTAATAATTTTACATGCGCTAAAAGTCCGAAAATATAAAAAAAACATTTAATATTGTATATAATTAGTATATAATAAAAAATAATATTCAATACAAGTACAATGCTAATATCATAATATTTATGTACAATAAACATATATTGTATGTTTAAAAAAGTTTAAACAAATACATGCAACTATGTTTGAAAAATAAACTAATGTTCATGTTAATTTTTAACTGTTGTTTTCTTTAAACCATAATTTTGCATAGTCAACTATATTCCTTTTCATAGTGTTGGTTGCTTGAAGTCTGAAGATATGTAATTTTGGGATGTCTACAAAAGCTGGAGAGGAGTCAGAGTAATTTGGGAGTTTGATTCTCCGTTCTTGGGAACGCCTCTTTACATGTCCCCAGAGTAAGTTGGATTTGTGGTCATTAGGTTGCGTTGTTCTGGAGATGTACACCGGAGAGCCGCCATGGCCGTTTGCGGATTCAGAGGATCTTATGCCTCAGTTGTTGAATGGAAACAAACCAGAGATTCCACAGTCTCTTCCTTGGGACGCAAGGCAGTTTCTAAAGACGTGTTTCGCAAGGAATCCAGATGAGAGAGGAAGCGCTGAGGAGTTGTTGAAGCATCCGTTTCTTCGGAATGTTTCTGATCAGAAGAAAGTGAGTGCTACAGGTGTTGGGGGTAAGAGAGAATTGGTGGTTGTAATGAGGTTTAAGGATACTAGAAAGAAGCCTCTAAGAGTGAAGATTTTTCCACCAAAGCCATTGCAATTTAAGAAAAGTTCTCATAGACCCTTAGGTTGAAGATTATACCTCCAAAACCACCAGGATGCAAGCTCGTTCCTGTTCAGTAGAGTGTGTCAGTATTAGTCTTTGTTGCTTGATTGATATGGTGTAGATCAACTTAATTAGACATTTATACAAGTTGTAAGGGTTTAATTTGTCAAAATGTATTATATGGCCACAAACACATTTTAGAATTAAAAAAAGTAAAAAATGTAGGTATTCTATTAAAATATTAATTTTTTTTTTTTTTTTTAGAATCTCACCCAATTTCTAATGGTGGGAGATGCTCTTAGTAGACCACTTAAATTATTTTTATTAATCAAATTATTAAATTGGGTTTATTTTCCAAATAACAAAAAATGGAAATTAGATTGTAGAGAGAGGATAGAAAGAGACAAGAAGAGAAGTAAGAGAGAACGAGTAGTTTTGAGTAGTTAGAGCATCTCCAACCTCCACTGCAAAATTTACTGTAAAATGGAGTGAATTATGCAGTTGTGAACAAACAAACAAAACGTTACTGCATATATGGAGTAATGCATTTTTTGTTTGTTCACAGCTGCATAATCCGCTTCATTTTGCATTGGAGTTGGAAATGCTCTTAGTGAATTTGTGTTTTTTTTTTGTTATTAGGGCCAATTTCCTTTATTAAATTCTACTAAAATACTATTTTTATTTGTTTAGAACCCCATTTAAGATATTGGAGCGATGGGAGTGATTGCTTCTGATCTATGAGAGCTTTGCTTTTTTTTGTTCCTTCTTTAGAATCTCTAATTAATTTTTTTATAATGTAAATCTTTTACAGCAAAATGGAAGTAAGTTTCAAAACTGTATAACCACGCCGACTGCAACCAAATGAGGCGGAGAAAGGAGACAAATAACGCTTGCGGTGGGACCACAACCACTGTAAACGTTGTCCCAGAGAGCACCCACCATGATGGACCCAGCTGTTTGGCCAATTTCTCCAGCGTTATAGAAATACTTCCCCTCTCAATAAAAAATAATCACTTCTTTTCTTTTTTGCTTAAAAGAAGCTATTATTTATAAGTCGCAAATAATCACTTCTTGGTTCTTCCCTTTTCCCCTTAAAAAAACATATCATGTCCTGTCTTAATTAACCACAACCCATTACAATATCCGTTTTACTCTTAACATTTAGACCCAAAAAAAAAATATCCGTCTTACTTTGTAACAACAACAAAAATGGTTCTAGTAGTAGTAATAAACGTCAAACTCTGCTAAATATGAATATTCCAAGACATCTGTAAATAACTAGAGAGGAAGAAAAAAGAGATATAAAAATGACATGGACTTGATTATTCCAAGACGAATGTGAAAGCTGAAACTGAATAATGTATAGAGTAGTATTTTTGTAGCATATTTAATGTAAACTGATATACATAAATAATAAATAGATACACTAGAAATGGGGTAAGTGTCAGTTTTCGGTAGATGGTGAAATGCCAAAGACACCCGATTTTGTTGTTGTAGATCTCAATCCCAAGAAACCAAACACCCTCTTCGTCCACTCCTTGAGCAAGTAGTAGATTAGATCCTGCATTGTACGAACCACTTCACTATCTCTTACTAGAGTATTAGAGTATCTATTTGATCACGATCGGTCTCATCCATCATCGATGTATCTATACATATCATCATCGGTGTATGCATGTAGAGAGGGGCACATGGGGATGGGACATTGAAAGATGGAGATTTTCATGTGAGAGCACATGTCATGTGCTTCTTTCTCTCTCTCTCTCTCTCTAATTTGCCTTCTCTTTTGGCTTTCTGTGTAGGTCCCCTATTCTTCACTCCCTTGTTCCTATGCACATGCCGAAACGGATCATTCTCCTTCTTATCCCCCCCACCCGCTGCCTTCTCGCGCGTGGTCTTTCTTCTAATCTTATAATGGTCTCGTCCGTACTACCCTGCGTAGTTACTACGACTACAACTTGCCAGGATTAGGATTTGTCTTCGTCTGACTTACTTTCTGGACAGTTTATAATGGTTTTCTCGATTCAAGTTTACATAATTATAACCCTAAAATTTTGTTAAGAGTTCAGAAAAGGCGAGAAATAAGTTATGGTATACACAAAAATGTCACTTTAGAAATCAATACTCCATCTTTTATGGTTGGTATATGATAAAATGCCACTTTACTGCAACTTAACCGGTCTGTAAGCAGCAACAATAATCCTATACAATAGAAAGTTGATGCTTGAGGCTTTACAAGATACAAAGTTAATACCTCTAGCTCTAAACAAGATACGCAGTTATCAAACAAACAAAATCCAATTTAGCTGTGAACATGATCCACTTAAGTGAGTGCATGGCCACTAACGTCTAAATTTGTCGACATGGCGCGTGAAAAACCAAGTCTCTTTTGCAAGATCCAAATCTATGTATAACCCAAGTAAGAAAAAAGAATAACCCCCCACAATCCGAAACACGAGGATAATAATATATACTAAAAAATACAACTGGACCAGCTTTGATGGTAACATTTACCATTTCTCATTTACTAAATATATTCTTAAATGGAATTTCAGTTTTACATCGTATTTCTAGACTAACCAAACCGAAACTCGTTCATAACCGAACGTTACACTAAAGTAAGAAAAAAGAATGGAACATGGAGCGTAAGAAATCCAACCAAAATAGTATTATCTCTAAACTTAACTCATTTACTATTTTAAAACCCAATCAATTCATGGTAAACCAGAGTAAAGCGAGATTGAACCGGCCACACTTTATTACAGTTGCCATTTTATCCAACAAATCCATCATTACTCTTATATATATATCAAACATACACTTTCCATCTCTCAACAACATCATTCCTCTCTCTCTCTCTTACAAGTTACAACTTACAATGGAGAAAACTCTAGCAACTCCTGACACTACTAGATCTCTTTCACCGTCATGCTCAGTGTCCGTTGAATCACCTGCCGCTGGTTTTGAGCGCAGAACCAAACGGAGACTTTCGCAGACTAAGGCAAGCGTCTGTGTGTCCGGTGAAGTAGATGAAGATGAGGAAGAGGTAAAAGAGAAGATTGAGGCGTTGCAGAGGATTATTCCAGGAGGAACGGCGCTTGGTGTGGACGCGCTCTTCGAAGAGACAGCTGGTTACATAATGTCTCTACAATGTAAGATCAAGACCATTAAAGTCCTCACTTCATTTCTCCAACGCTTAGATAAACAAGATATGAAGTTCGGAGGTTGAAGATAATGATGACACTCAAAGATTGTTCTTCCTTTCGATTAAAAAGTGTTTTTTTATTCAGTTTAATTTTAACTCTCTTAATATATTCTTTTAGCTTCTATATATGGGAAAAGAGATCTCAGCACTTTTTTCTTTGAAATCTTTTTCTTTATGAAGACTTAAAATCAAAGTTCTGATTTATTTAAGCCGGTACGCAGTTATGAAAAACTACTAATTGCGATATATAAGAAAGTTACTACTTCTTCCGTTTCTAAATGTAAGTAGTTTTAGCGAAAAAAAGTTTGTTTCACAATATAAACAATATAAGTAGTTTACATATTTCAATACATTTTTTTATTTATTAGATTTGTGTGACCAATGAAATTATGTTAGGTTTTTAATAATTGGTTGAATTAATTAGTTAAATTATATATTCTTTTAAATAACAATTTTTTAAATATTCTTGCTTTTAAACAAAACTACTTACGATTAAAAATGGAGGGAATATTAAATTGAATCACGAGGTAGCACTGCATTTGAGATTTGACATTAATGATATTGAGCAAGTAATGGCATACGTCTGGCCCAATTAATTTAGGGTGACCTCATGGTCACATGCTATATAACAAAGAGAACCATTTCCAACGTCGATAGATATTTGTTTAAGTTTAAGATGAACACATTGCATTTGAGATCCATAATCCAAATAGTCCAACTGTCCGAGTTCATGTGTTATATTCAATTATTCATTGTACACAAACAAGACAAATCTATTTATTCGTGTAAGTAGTCACTACTCACTAGAGCTACTAGGCCTGCGACTTCGGTTTTCCGAAACCGAACCGAACCGAACCGTCGGTTTTCGGTTAACTGAAGTTTTAAAAACAATTCCGAAATAAACCGAATGAAATTTTGGTTCGGTTCGGTTCGGTTATCGTTTTATTTCGGTTTTCAATTTTATTTCCGAAAATAACCAAATTTTTAAATTTTCGGTTAATTTTGGTATAATTTTTCCAAAATATTCGGATATTTTCGGTTATTTCGGTTAAATTCGGTTATTTTTGGGTTATTCGGTTATTTTCGGTTCGGGTTTTCGGTTATTTTTCGGATATTTTTGGTTATTTTCGGTTTTCAATTTTTTTTTTTTTTTGAAAATCAAAAACCGAACCGAACCGAACCGAAAACCGAATTGAACCGAATTGAAAACCGAACCAAGCCGAAAACCGAAAAAAACCGGTTCGGTCCATTCGGTTCGGACAAAAATCCCAGGCCTAAGAGCTACCATCTACACACAATTCATAAAATCAACCGCGTCCCTTAAAATAAAATAAAAACGTTTAGTAATCATTATTTTGAAGAAAAAAACATCTAGCTGGCATTAAATGAAGCTGTTACATATATTAATGTAACTATATTCTTCAAACTCCACAGACTCACTTACTTAATGGATATTTAAAGTAACTTGTAGTAAATCATACTATAAAACCACAAAAAAATGATGTTGTAAATCATTAATGGCACATTTTAATCCTTTACTAAAAAGTCATTCTCTAGTTTATAATCCCCATCCTACAAGACTAGAAGGCTACGGCTCCATACGATTTGCTTTAGCTATGTCCTTACTAGTATAATTCATGGATACTTAAAGTAAGTTATAATAATAAATCATAAGTAGTATAAAACCACACAAAAAGTTGTAAATCATGAATTTTAACTTTTAGTCATTTACTACTAAACTATCATTAATAAGGCGACGACTCTCTCCATACGACTTGCTTCGGCCATGTATTAATGGGCTTAATACATATGGGCCTGGGCCTATAGTAGATCACTTGATATTACTCAATACTCCTCCATTGCGCGAACATTGTTCACAGATCAGCTGTCAATGGCGGACGATCGGGTTGAGAAGGAGATGGTCAACGCTGATCAAGGAAGCGATGAACTGGAGAAGAAGAATCACGAATTGAAACGGGAGAATCTAGAATTGAAGGAGAAGGCTGAGAGATTGACAGGAGAAATCGAGGAGATGAGAGCCGTGGAAGCGGAGATGAAGCAGAGCTTCGAAGAGATGGAGACGGAGATCGAGCAGTTAGAGGAAGAGAAGAAGGGATTGGAATCTGTATCGGCCCGAGCCGTGGAGCTCGAGGGGGAGGTGGCGAAGATCCACGAAGATCTCGTCAACGCTTTGAGAGACGGAGACGAGAGGGAGGTAACGGCGGCGGAGCTGAAGAAGGAGTTGTCGGAGAAAGTTGAGAGCTTTGAGAGGTTTGAGAAGGAAGCGGAGGGTTTGAGGAAAGCGAGAGGCGAGGTTGAGAAGAAAGGTAGAGACTTGGAGAGGAAAGTTGGGGTTTTGGAAGTGAGGCTGATGGAGGAGAGGAGCAAGAAGGTTAGAGCAGAGGAGGAGATGAGGGAGAAGGGTAATCAGAAAGAGGTGGAGATGGAGGAGTTGAAGAGGAAAGTCTCCGACTTTGAAATGGGTTTGGTGAAGGGTGTGCTGGAGATGGAGAGTTGCGAGTTCGAGAAGAAGCGGGCGGAGGAAGCTTTGAGTGAATTAAAGAAGAGGGAGATGGAGTTGGAGTTGAGGAAGGAGGAGTTGTTGAAGAAGGTTGAAGAAGGTGAGAAGACGCTGCTTGTGTTGAACGAGAGGATCATGGAGGAGCCTACTACTAATGGAGTTAGAGACATAAAGGATTGTGACCAAGAATGTTCACAATTGCAGTGGCCAGTGGCTGCTGCTGGCTCGGTGGGAGCTTTGGGTTTGGTAGCAGCGACAGTGTTTGTTGTATGCTACTCAAAACGGACTTGATTCAGTAATATTGAGGAGCTGAAGACCATAACTTTTTTTGCAGTTCTGCAGTCCTATAGGTGCCCCATAACTTTTTGGTCTCTGAGTTTGTGATGTTTTTGTTTTCTTTGTTTGTTTGTTTGTTTGAGATGATTGATGAATCTTTGGCTTTTAGGCTATGAATGCATTTGATATCGCTTTGTTAACTGAATTACAAAGATAGACTTGTTGCTAATAGATTGTTTGACAGTACAGAACATGAAGAACATACTATTATAAACCATGATGTGATCATGTGATGGTTACTGGAACATGTCACATGTCTAATTTCTATGAACATGTGGCTCTGAGCTCTGGGGTGTAGTGCACTAGTGCTTATGTTTCTATTCCTTATTTTCTGCAAATATACATTCATTGTAGATTAGGATTAGGTACCAGACCATAGTCTCTAGGTCAACTTGTTCTCGTACCTGTATTCTATGGATCATCAGCCCGGAGAAGCTCAAGGAGTCCGCAGCAGTTCCTCCACGAAGTTAGTTGGTGCACGGGTTGGTTAAGGCGCAGTAGAGGCATCTGAAAAAAAAAATACAATGGCTAGTGTCTTAGTAAACAAACGAGAATAGCTAGAGCTACAACTGATTGTTGCTGGGTATAGAGAGAGAGAGATGTGTTGTTTGCTTGTTTAGGGTTGAGTTAACCTGGTTTTCATCTTTAGGTAGATGAGATTCATCTTGATGGGTTTCAGGTTCTTCCACATAAGCTGAAACAGGTAAGGACCCGTCAAAGTAATAACTGGAAAGGTCAGAGTCACTGGATGAGTCAACACTATCCTCTTTTGAATCTGATGATGACCTGACTCCTTCAAGTATTACAGAAAAATCCAAATCCTCTGCGCCTGGACCGGCGATCGCGCTGGTATCGGTCATACTATGAAACTCTACGTTTGTTTGTTCTGTTTCAGCAGGAGTGTCTTCAGAGAACTGTAGTACCATCTCTTCAGATTTGTTCGGATATGGAAAGTTGCTGGTCTTGGCTACCTTTGGTCTCAGGCTGCTACTACGTCTAAAAAGCTCTAGAACCTCCTCGTCTTCCATTTCATACTCACTGACATCATGATCTTCAGAGTTGGCCGTCTGTGAGTTAGATGGATCCTTGGAGCCATCTTCTGTGTAATCCACTGGATCAAACCGTTCAGTGATTGTACCCCTCGATTCCTCAGTTGAGTTGCTTGCTTCTCCAATGGTCTTCTCCTCGTCTTCACGTATCTTTTCCATGTCTCTTCTGGTATGCTTCAGCTCTCTCTATTTCCTTCTTCTTTGAGCTTCTATGGTATGGATCTTTTGACGGCTTAAAGAGCCACAGCGTTCACAAACACAAGCTATGTAGAAGGTTTCTTCATATTTTAGTTGCAACGTTCAAACAACGATTGCAAAGTACCAACCACAGACTAAAACCAAAGAAGAGAAAAAAAAAAGTAAAAAACTATTATGGAAAGTTTGAAGAGTAGTTGAGAGGATAAAAGTAATGGCTGATGGACTAAAGAAGTAGATGTGCACACAGTTGTTTTGACTAGTTGGTTCGCTGTTGTCATGACAGTTTTCAAAGAAAGCTACTCTTCGAAACAGAACATAAAAAAATTCATCAAGTCAATAAATTGAATCAGTTTCACATATATTGGTTTAGTTTCTGTCCATAGTTTATGAAAGACATGATGAGTCTTCTGTCCTCTCCAGGAACTCTGTGTTTCAAACGAACAAGTATTTGTTTTTGAATATAGCATACATACAGACTACAACATATTCATGGCTCTAGTCTATCATAATGACACCTTGGGAGAAATTTTGATAGGCATTCCTAGAGATGGAAACGGGAGAGGATCCATGCTGATTGTCTCATCAGGATAGACCAAGGACCAATCATAACTTGTCACAACGAAATGCAAGAAAACGAGGATGCTGACTTTTGCTAGCTGGTGACCTGCACAAAGCCTTGGTCCTCCTCCAAATGGAAGATATGTATATGCTTGTACCGCCTTATCAAACCTTGAAGGATTAAAACTCATCGGATCTTCAAAAATCTCAGGATTGTAATGAGTTCCATATGTTGTCCACAGTACCTGCACTCAAACCAAAGTATTATTACATTAGTATTTATTTCTTGATTTAGAGACTAAAAAGAATGTATAGAGATGATGTTGCTTCACCTTCCAGCCTTTTGGGATAGTGAAACCTCCATAGTTGATATCAACAACTGCTTTTCTGAAAGAACCAAAGATTGGAGGAGATAAGCGCATTGTTTCACGAACAACTTGCCAGCTATACTTCATCTTCTTCACATCTTCAACCGTGAGGTACTCTCCTTCCCCTTTGTTTGCTTTTATTTGAACATGTTCTGAGATGAAATCAAGAGAGTTGAGTATGATTTTTTATTTTTTTTTTTGCTAAATTATGTTTTGTTTGTTACCTTTAAGGAGAGTGTCAAGGCAAGTTGGATGCTGAGCCAACATCTTGAAAGTCATAGCCATGGCGTAAGAGGTTGTGTCATGAGCTGCAAACACTAGCAAAACCATGTTATCTACAACCTCTTCTTCAGTTATCTCGCCTTTGATCAACCCTTGTACTAGCCTTGAGAATAGTGTTCTGTTTGGTCTCTCATCACCTTCTTCTTGTTCCATTTCTCTTCTCTTCTCCCTAACCTTCTCAACTAGCAATGACTCAATCTCTAGCCTAGCTTTCTTCGCTCTAGCAAACCTAGAACAAGGAAACTCAACAGGCAAAGCGAAAACTCCTTCTAGAACCCTCTCAAAGATCTCTAACATCCCAAGCTCCACTTTGATCCCATACAAACACTCAAAGACCACAGTAAAGGTTTGAGCCTTTGTGGAACGGTAGAGACTAATCTCTTCCTTGCCTCGCCATTGGGTTTCAAGATGAGACCGGACGGTGTCACATAGGTTAGGTAATAAGGACTCTAACCCATTGTAGCTAAGGCTATTAGCTACAATCCCTCTAAGGACTCTATGCTTCTCCCCTTGCTTAGCCATGATGCAGTTCATGCCCATTAGCTGAACAGAAGAAGAAGGCCATGAGCTTACAACTAAGCTAAACTCGTTAGATAATATTAGCCTGTTGGCTTCAGCTCCATTGACTACTATTGTTGGTGAGCCCATGATTTTTGTCTTGAAGAGGTTGCCATGCTTGATGATTCTTGGATTCACGAAATCCTCGAAAACTCTGTTGTTTTTCTGAGCTTTGTAGAACTCCATTGTTTCACCTATCCATGGAAGCCCCATTTCTCCAGGGGGAAGCTTCTTCTTGGGCTGCTGCAGCTTCTTTGATGTGAACTTGTGATGTTTCTTGCGGAAGAAGAAAAGTGTGCTGGAGATTGTTGCAGCTATGCATAGGAAGATCCATGAGAGAAGGAAGTTTGGTTCTAGAGCCATTTTGTTTTTGTTTGGTTACTTAATTAACCAATTGTTAATAATCAAGTTTTGCAAAAATCTGGATTATGAGCTGAGTATTTATAAATGGAGATTTTTTTGTGAATGTTAAGGTCAAACCAAGTGATATTATTCTAGTTTTTTTTTCTTTGTTTTTAGACTTTTTATTCTTCTTTGGGGGTGGCTCTGACACATGATTGATCTTCAAGATACATTTCCTTAAGAGCTCAGGCTGCATTATCTTTTTCATTTTTAATACAACAGACGGTGACACTAAACATGTTATGCAGCTGCATATACACATGTATTAAGGTGATTATGGAATTAAATATGAATATAACTCATGTTTCATTATATAATAGAAATCATTATTGAAGTAATAGTTTTTTTTTTGTAACTGAGGCGTTCAAATTGAAGTAATAGTTACCCTATCGAAATTGGTCTGGCTCATTTTCTCTATAGACTAACGTAGTAAATCTTCAAAGAAACTAGTATTTCCATAGCATGTAGTATGTTCTTACATTAAACAGAAATTTTTGATAAACAAATCCAATATTTTTCCTGAGAAAAAAAAAGAAGAGAAAATGTTATATATACTGACAGTATCAAAGAACGGCTAGTTGGTGGAAAAGAAAAACAAATTATTGCTAAAACATTGCTAGATTTATTGGTCTATGCCATATGGAAATAATGCATCTTCGCGTCTCTAAAAATTTAGCAATTCATCTTTGTAGATCTACAATATATGTGTATTATCTTTCTACAAATAATTTAGATCTAAATATATTAGTTAAATTTACAATACAACTAACAAAATTATTTCTTAACAACTAAACAACTATAGGTTGACTTTTTAATGTATTTTCTTGTTTTTATTGAATTTTGAGTGAGACAGAAAGAGAGACAGTTGCATGTGCTTGGGAGTTGGAATATGCTATAACCAAGACTGTGAATGAATGTATAACATATGAATCTGATCCGCATAATCTCCCTCTTAAATAATTTCATAATATTTTATATTCATGTGTTCATAATAATAGCACAGTATTGTTTAAAAACACACTTGCTGACGAAATGTTCCATTAGATTTATAGCATTACTGGGAAAATGAGATTATACGCGAATCCCTAAAGATCTGCTGTGGCCGGCTGCTTTTGTTATGTCCAAGTTACGTTGCAAACTGCGCGGGTTAATAGAATTATTCATCACATTTTAAGGTTTCTAGTACGTGCATAAGATTAGTTCTTTGTGTACACTTTAGGGAGTTTATCACGCTCGAACGTTACAGTATTCTCAAACTGATAAACTGTATGTACAATTGGTTGATTCTTGAAATTTAAGCACTTAATTTTTCTTGGCATTGTTCATGCATCTAAGATAAAAATATATGTTTGATAGAAGAAAGGATAGTTTAGAATAAGTAAATAACGAATAACTGGTTAGGAAGTCGCTTTTAAGAGATTCCTTCTTAATATATAGTGCATGTATGAGCAATATCAAAAGAATTTAAAAGGGTTTGCTAACCTTGTAGCGGCACTAAGCATATATGATGCTACTTTACGTCGTCGGTTTGCAGAACAAAGTAATTAAAGTGATGATTGTTTCGATAGCTTTTAGTTTTAGTTTTTGGTTTTTAAATTTTGGTTTTTAGTTTTCAGCTTTTAATTTTTGGTTTTTGGTTTTTAGATTTAGATTTTGGTTTTTGGTTTTACTGAACTTTTTTTATTTTCAAAAATTAATCAATACATTACTTTAAAATAATACAACAAAATAACAATAAATATTTAGATTTTACAATTAAAATTTATCAAAATATTGTGATTATTATTTTAAAATTAAATACTATAACATATTTAAATTATTATATTTTTATGAAAAATATATTATAGTAAAATATAAATCATAAAATATATATAAATTATGCAAAAATAAAAATATTAAATTTCGAAACTACTTAGAAATTTTTCTTATATAAATTATTTTAATTTTTAAAACTTCAAAAGCAATAGTTCTTCTTATATAATATTATAAATTATACAAAAATTAAGTACATAGAATTTTGAAACTAATTATAAATTTATTATATAAATTATTTATATTTTCTTAAAGTTGAATGGTAATTTTTATATTTCATGATTATACAACACATTTTATTAATAAAACATATTATCTTTTTATATATTTTTTTATTTTTAATGTGACTGATAATTATTAAAATAATTCAATTGTTTTAGTTATAGAAACTAATAACTAAGTTTTAAAATTAAATATATTATTTATAAAATATATAAATTTATTTACAGATATGAAACACAAATTAAAATATTTCACATTATTGTTTAAATGATATTTAATGTACAAAATATTTTATGATAATTTTATTTTTATGAAAATATTAATTATTAATGAATTAAAATGTAGTAGTTTCTACAAAAAAAATCAAAATTCATTTTTCTTCATAAAAGCTCACAAAAGTTGGTTTTTGGTTTTTCTTCGTAAATTGGTTAAACTTTTCAAAAACTAGTTTCCATAAATTTTAGAGAATCTATTTATTGAAAATCTTGATTAGCAACTCAAATGGGTTTTACAAAAACAAAAACAAAAACCAAAAACTTGATTAGATGAAAAATGGTTTCTACAAAAACAAAAACAAAAAACTAGCAAAAACCACAAACATTCAAACATTAAAAAAAAAACTAAATAAGAAAGAGACTTAGTTGAATTATTCACATTAGGCGATTATCTTAAGCTGTGATTTGTCTTGTAAACTATTATTAGAAGAGTAGGAGCCGCAAGAAAAGGTGATGATGATGATGATGATGATGATGATGGTTGACATTGACAACAACAATTATACAACGTTATGATGGTCGACAATCATCATCAACAGTATTGTTATATCTATGATCAGTTAGCAAACCCTACTAAAATTACATATTTAATAATTCAAAACGTTTTACTCGAAAAGTGCAATTATAACTTCTGTATACAGGTAGCCACAAACATATTATTTGCATGTGTATATTATAAGTATATAGACTTTGATTCCTTGAATGGTCGGGGATTTAATTTAGTACGTTTGGTTAGTTGGATCGCTTTGAACGCTTCGAGTTAAACTAGTCTGTATGTGTGTTGCTGCCCTAGTTTTTGGAGTGATTCAGATTAAACCGTTCTAACCATTAGTGGAAATCACCAAACTATATCCTATCAAAGTTGATTTTACCATTTGCCATTTCTGATGGATTACACCGCTTTAACAACATCGACATACGGGGAGATGCTTGTTTCGCACAATAACTCAGTTACCTTTCTATTGCTTTGGCCTATGAGTCAACTAATGCATACACATTACAAGTCTGAAGTCTTCTAAGCCTAATACAATAAGAGAAGAAGATAAGTATGCGAGTATATTCTGTATTTATCCTAATAAAGAAACAAATCATCTACCGTATAAGACATCTCTAAGTGTCAACGGACTTGAAATGATATACCAACTAACAGACTTTCAAATGTCACTTCTTGGCTCTTGCGTATATTTCTCAAAACCGGAATATTTAGTTAGTATTGGAAATGTAAATGATGATTTTATTTTAGTTTATTTTCAGTTACACATGTCATACCGTAACATCACAATGGGATAATGTTTATTCACGTGGTGTCTAGTATCTAAGTGGGTGAAGGACGCTAATCATGAGTTTGTACTAGCAAACCCGTAATTCCCATGGCCCTAATCAAAATATGTCGGACGCGACAATATATATTGTGTCCGGGTTCTTAGTTAAGCCATTTGCTTTGGGAACTAGCTCCTAAATTCAGTTCAGTCCTGAAAGAAGAGCATTCAACCAATAAATTTTAAAATAAATATATGTAGATAATTAGAAAAGCAATCACTAATTTAAATATCAAATGGCATTAGCGGAAAAACAGTTTGTCGTTTGTTAATCTAAAGTGACTAGATGAAAAAAAACCAATCGATGTTGTAGATGGGTTTGAACTGAAATGGTGGAAAAGTGGTTGTGTAGAGTTTTATGAGTTCACCACCATAATAATAAGAAAATAATCCCAAATGCAAACTCCAAATAACTTCAAATATAAAAACAAGTCCTAACAAATTAATCAGATCACAATAGTAAAAGAAAAATGCAGAAGCCAGCGAACCTATACAGTAAGAGAATTGAATTATTTTGTGAAGCATCAACATAAATGGTTATAATTCTCAGACCCACACTTTTACATGTAAAAATTTTTACCAAAAAAAAAAAAAGAAATTCTCAGACCCACCTAAACCTACACATTATTACTACAATTTTTATCTTTCGTTTTTCTTTTGTTTTTCATATTTTTCAGTCTCTAATCAATTTTTTTTCATCTCCTCTTATTTCTTCTTGTGGGTCCTCTTCTCCCTGACCAGTGACCTCTGTGCATCTCCACGTTTTACTAATAGCTTTGCTGTATCTACTGTTACCACTCTTATTGTTACTCAAACTTAAATGTCACTTAAATGCAAACTATATATTTAGGTGAAAACCAAATCAAATAGCAATAAAAAACCACTAATTAGCCCAAAACTTGGAAATCACTAAGCCCACCAATGATTTATGTCCTGTCCACAAGTCGAGAAGAGTCAAGTGACCTTTGACTTCTCTTTTAACGTCAGGCGACTACTAATTTATAAGTATCTCCTTAACTAAATCTTAGAGAAGCACAAAGACAAAGGGTCTACGTTAAGTCTACCTAGATTCTTGATTAGAGGCTTGCCCTACATTGTAATCACTCATAAGAGTGGAAACTTACTTGGGATTAATTAGCTTCACATGATACCAGAGCTAGCTTGCATTTTCAGATACAAATGTGAAAGGTGTCATGCAATAAAACATAAGCAAATGTGCAAACAAAAAACGTAAACAGTAATACGGATAAATTATTCGTATGGGAGACAGCTTCTCATACGCGTCCATGCCTTTGCATGAAAAAATAATTTTGACTCTTCTTTCCAGTATTTTTTTTGTTTTCTTGTTTTAATTATGATTCAGAATTCCAAGTGTTATTGCAATCACCAGGGGTAATAAATGGGATAGTATAAATGCACCTGCAACATATCAACTAACCACACACACAACTCCACCTGTTTGTATTTACTTCAAAAACATTCAAAAACCCTTTGCTTCCCTCTATTTATAAATCCTAGTTTCCGGTTTCATTCTACCACACAACACCATTTGCACAAACACTTCTGCTTTCTCTTTGTTTTTAAAATGAGAGGGATGAAGAGTCTTACCATTTGGGCTATCTTTGCTGCTGTACTCTCCCAGCAGCTCTTTGCCTCTGTTGCTTCCATAAAGTTTGAGGATGAGAAAACATACTACTCTCCTCCAGACCCAAATGCAGGATCTCCTCCCTCTGGTAAGCAAAAAAAAAAGAACACATACACACATGCACTCCCAACTTTGTATGCATTAATAAGAATCTTGATTTTAATTAGTGTTTTTACTTGACTGATCATCGTTATTGTTTGACATGCAGGAACTCCTCCATCACACGGAGGATACACTCCAACTCCTCCAACTCCATCACATACTCCTCCCTCTAACTGTGGAAGTCCACCTTACGACCCAACTCCTCCTTCTCACACTCCAACTCCTTCTACTCCATCTCACACTCCTTCGACTCCTTCTCATACTCCAACTCCTTCGACTCCATCTCACACACCAACTCCATCACACACTAGTCCTCCTTGCCACTGTGGAACTCCACCTTCACACCCTTCCACACCTTCACGGCCTTCAAGGCCTTCACACCCATCTAGGCCTTCACGCCCTTCCACGCCTTCAAATCCTCCTTCTGGTGGATACTACTCATCTCCTCCACCAAGTACTCCTGTCGTTGTGACACCACCAACACCCATTGTTGACCCAGGCACACCCAGTACTGGAGGAACCCCTCCTTCTTCTGGTGGATATTACTCATCTCCTCCACCAAGTACTCCAGTCGTTGAGACTCCACCAACACCTATTGTTGACCCAGGCACACCCATCATTGGAGAAACCCCACCAACTCCTTCCGGTGGATATTACTCATCTCCTCCACCAAGTACTCCCATTGTTGTAACTCCACCAACACCCATTGTTGACCCAGGCACACCCATCATTGGAGGAACCCCACCAACTCCTTTTATTGACCCTGGCACTCCTGGAACCCCCTTCCTTCCTGCTCCTTTTCCACCAATCACTGGAACATGCGAGTAAGTAACAAACATTCCTCTCTAAAATACAATACAATACGGTTTCACATTTGACTTTTGTTAATCTTTGTGCAGTTACTGGAGAAACCACCCTACATTGATATGGGGTCTTCTTGGCTGGTGGGGCACTGTTGGAGGAGCTTTTGGTGCAGTCAGTATTCCCAGTAGCATTCCAGGGTTTGATCCTCACATGAACCTTCTTCAGGCTCTTTCCAACACCCGCACCGATGCCATTGGATCTCTCTACCGTGAAGGCACAGCGTCTTGGTTAAACTCAATGGTCAACAATCAGTTCCCTTTCACAACCTCTCAAGTCAGAGACCAGTTTCTGGCAGGACTTTCCTCAACCAAGGCAGCCACAAAACAGGCCCAGACCTTCAAGCTTGCCAATGAAGGTCGTCTTAAGCCTAGAATCTGAAAAGAAGAGAGTTTCATTTCTCAGTTTGCATTAAAGCAATCTTAGTTAATTATCCTATGCAGTGTGTGCTCAGTATAGTTTTAAGTGTCCTATAGCTTCTAGTAGTCTTTATGATGGATACTTCTTTATATTTGATGATGTTGCTGTTTTATTTTTTTCTTGATCTTGAATAATAATGTAGTAGTTCCCCTGTTACTCAACCACCGTTCAAGAACGTCCAGAGAAATGTATCCCATAAAAATAAAACTGAAAAAGACAGAAACATTGCATTTTGAAAGATACTAACATGAAGAAGAAGCTATAATAAATAAGGATCGTAGACATTAATATCAAAAGAGGCTGGTAGAAAAGAGAAACTCATCATACTTCATACATAAACAAAGGTACAAGAAAAAGTCAAAGTCTAAATATATATAGATTGACATGCCTACAGAGCAACACATGTCATACTCGCTCCATTAATTTCTTCATGAGCATTTATATTTTTAATCAGGCCTAAGAGATGTGTCTCGCAAACAAGTACATGAGAAAGACCAAACATTAAGATATACTAGCATTAAAGAGGGGCAGTAGTACATCAGAGATGTGCTGTTGCTGTAATAAACTCGTGGAGTAAATTTTGCAAGCTGGTTCCTCCATGCATTCAAGTTACAAACCCCAAGTTCTACCAAACCAATAAATATCTCGCTACTAATGCAAGAAATTGCATTAATGATATCGAGTTAGTGTTCATGGTTATGAGGAGTAAGCATGTTTTGGAATATCTCTATCCCAAGTTTTTCTTTGTCCAAGGCTCTTCATACTTATTGGCTGATGCTAACTTATTAATAATCTCCCAACACAATCCGTATGAAAGAAAAACTGATAATAATTAATGATCTCTGCATTTCTAAGGATATGAGAAATCAGTTTGAAGCTGCATATGAATACTACAAGTAGCAGAGTGTAAGCAACTACCTGCTTGTTTTGAAATCATTCTCCTTGTCATTATCATTTATCAGCCTTGTGTTAAAAGAGATGCTCCCTCTCTCATGACTTCAACATAAATAGTGTGTTGATATGTATATGGAACATAGAGACTTCTAATTGTTTATGGGAGATCTGCAGCTTGTAAAGATAAATGTGCATCTTCCTGGAGGATTAAGACTGTGAACTTTCACTTTGATCTTTACATGAACAGAGAATAAGTAATGTAAATTTCCGTTACTTACAATTTACAACAGAAGATGAGATTTTTTAAAGGTTTTATAATTACGCTAAAGGAGATTTGCTATGGTTTTGTAGCTCTGTGATTACTTTTCCTCAAGAATTTCACCCTTTTGCAAATGGGATGCATTGATAATTTAGGCTTGATTTTTGTCACTAGCATGCGCAATTTTTAGAAAAGAGTGCTCACTAAGTGGTTTCTTATCATGTTGATAGAAAGTATCATGCCTTTTAACCTAATTAATCACATCCTGCTGCGTTGAGAGCTAAAATTATTATAGAAAACAATATCCACATGAGACTAAGACAGATGCCAAAACACATGCATAGAAACAGACAACAGTTTAGCTATGAGAGGTTTTCATTCTAATTTGACTGCTCATGATAAGACATGTCGCTCCTTTGGGTTGCTCTGCTGCAGCAAAAGTTAGGTCTTTCATGTGTCCTTGCTTTGTAACAGTGGAATCTTGGTTTACTATATAAAACCATGGTGTGAGAGATGCATCATTTGTAATATCATCAGTTTCTCATTTCAAGCTTCTTTCCTCATCGCCTGCGCTTTAGTTTTCAGGTATACATTTCTTTAAGCACCGTGAGCATCAATCTCATTCCCCTGCTATATATATACTCCTCACTAATTCAAGAGACCTTTCTAACTCTCATTGAACTAACAGATTCTCATATACTGCACAGTGTTAATCTGAGGATTGCTAGCTTCTACCACCAGCATTAGTAACGCATCCTTTTGTTCCTTCATGACATGTCGCTCGATTTAAGATCCTGTTTCACTGAATTTACTTGGCATGCAAGACTCTCGAAATCCACAAACCCTTCTGTGTTTCAGTGATCTTGTCTACAATTAGTAATCATAAGGTACGATCTACGTTCTCTCTGGTGTAAATTATGTATTAGCTTTATTAGAAACTAGAAATTTAGTTAAGTCTCTTGTCTTAAAGTTACTAGCTGGAACGTACACAATACATTACATATAAATAATCAAGGTACATATGTAACTTAGGTCCCTCTCAAATCGTTACCCGTCTTTATTTTAAGTTGTTTAACCATAATTGTAACATGAATAGACATATGCATAAGGAGCTTATTTTGTTGATTAGACTTTACTTAAACAAGTTGGAGAGGTGGTTGGTTTTGGTCGGAGGAGTTCTGATTTGGTTCAAGAAGGTTAACCGGAATATAGTTCCGGTTGTACTGCTCCGACTGATGGGAAGACGACTCGTAAACCGTCCCTTGTTGATGTATCACACTCGCTTCCTGCTGCTGCATTCCTGCTCTTTCACTAATCTGTAGAAATATATTAAACTAACTTGCTCATCGAAGAGATAAACTGTATATATTGAAAGAAAAAAGAAATCAAAATGCAAAGAAAAAGCATATACTCCCTAGCTATGTTTGTAAAAGATATATGTCTATGCGATATTAAAAATATATTAAATTTTAATAAATAAATGTATTATTTTCGTATTTATCAACTTCCAATAATTTTATACCAATAGTATTTTAATAAATAAATGTATTGATAAGACCTTGGATCGAAGATACATGTTGTCGTTTTGAAGCTCGATCTCCTACATGAACATAAAAGGGAGCTATGTTACGAAAGAGAAGATTGTTATAGAAAGTAGGGTTACTTGTTGAGGAAGACATGTCTTTTAATTACCCTTTTTTGCATGTACTCTATCTCTGCAACTAGCATCTCATGCTGGGCCAAGAATAAAACGTAAGGGTCAAGAATCAGATCAAGTCGAAGCATATAAAGGGATTGAAGGAAGTGAAAGTTATTAACCTTCTTGGAGCGGACACGACCGATGCCTTTCTCAAGCCTACCTTCCAGGTTCTTGAGCTCCTTGAGGTTCAAGGAACCAAGAGATTCACCAAGAATGTGTCTGTTCAGATTCTGAATGTCCCGGATCTGTCTCCGTAGCTTAGACGATTCTTGCTGATAGTACTTCATCAAGTGTTCGACCCCACAAGGGATTCAGTAAAGTCAGAAACTGAAACAAGAAGAAACGTAGTGGTAAAGTAACTAACTATGGAAGCTTACCTGAGTATTAGCTTCGGTGACGGAAGGAGGATTAACAGCGTCGGAGCAAGCTTTCTTGTACCTTTCAATCGTTCCTCTTACACTTTTCATTAATTGTACGATTTCACCAACATCCACAAAAAGAAAATACAAGAGTTAGTAAATTAGAGAGCTATAAGCAAAGACATAATCATTGGCGGAGGCAGAAAATATTTCTGTTGGGGGCAAAAAAAAGGTATGAGAGCAAAAAATAATTATGAGTGGGGACATCATATAGATTGAGCTTTAAGTTACTCTATTTTTTTTAATCTTGTTGGGTTCATTGCCCCCATGTTGTTGCATGTGGCTCTTCCACTGGACATAATGTACATATCCTATAAATAACATCTTTATCGACTTCTACGCATGGTTAATCTATTCAGTGATCGATTTGACCAAAAATATTTCATTATGAATCGTTTGATATATTATAACCAAGTTCATTATAAGAGTGACATTAGGTCTTAGTCACTTGATGTTCGTTGTTTGAGGACTTACTATATGGGTACTAATGTATAGATGTCTAATTTCATTTTGTTGATTTATTTTTGTGGTAGGTAAAAATAAAAATACCATCAATATGAAACCTTATTATAAGCTTCTTAGGAATGGAAATTGTCTAACAATGTGTCCAAATTTTCATATAATACAAAATCCAAATTTCCTTATAGATTCGAAAACACTACTAGACTTGAGATTTCCCTTATAACATGTATTTTTGGCTATAATAAAAGTGTTTCAAAAAAAAAAAAAAAAAATATATATATATATATATATATAATAAATATTATACCGGAATTAGAGTTTTAGTTAGTACTACAACATGTGTAAATGAATAGAATTAATTGGGAGCGATTACTTTTTTAACCAAGGAAGTGAAATTCCTAGATCCTTAAATTTGAGAAAAAAGCTAGACATATTTTTATATAACGTTATCATTTTCACTATTTAATTTGTGATGTATGATGACAAGTTGAGGTTGAGAAATGTCAAAAGGCATTAAAGCATGAGGACGTTTGAAATAAGAAAGATAGTCTAAATTTTAGCTACGCATTTGAAAATAGAAACCTAGAAATTACAAATTTCTACATACCTACTAGACCTAATGCATTCCTCTTTTGTTAATCAGATTAGTTGGGTATTCAACTAAACCTACTTTTATAAAATCGTGATGTCACATACACATTTACTATATGTAGAATCTTTACACGATGGTAAATAATGAAAATATTCTTTAGTCGTGTGAAGTCTACATTGTAACTACAAATTTTCTAGTTAAGTCTTAAATCCAGATATGAGACTTGACTTTAGGAAAATTAGATAATAGATCCTCAACTTATCTATGGTAACAACCAACCAAAAATCAACAGATTAATATTTCTAAAACAATCAAAATGTAGAAAAGAACATGAGCTGTTAATAGCTGGAAACTTTGATAGAAATGGAAATGACTAGTCCCGAACTTGGAGTGGGGGAAATAATAATCAAAAGTCAAATTTTCTGTTTATTTTTATTTTTTGATTGATTGATGATTAATTAATTAGTGACACAACCACAAGCTTTGTCCCCTAAACATTTCTTGATTTAACAGATCAAATGACTGGTTTTATAGAGAAGTGTCAGAAGACAAAACACCCGTCTCCCCCTAGCTAGTGTATCAAGTTTTTAAGGAATCTACTTAGCTTTATATAGCCATATATGATGACATATAATATTATATTTTGTCAAGAACCCTACTTTTTTCAATACTATGATGGAATCCTAATTATGATCAATCTGCAGAAATAAACCTGATGGGTCATCAAATTTATCGAAATGTCATGTAGAACTGACATACATAGATACATACAGATAGGCTGTACTATAAAGATCTAGTAAAAGAAAAGAAAAAGTGACTGGTACAAGGTATGGAGATGCTTATTAATTATTATCATAGAAGACCTCACAGCTTTTTCAAGAAAGAGAAGCAAATAGACTAGAGTTTCCCCCAAAGCAAAACTAGGGTTCTTGGGTACAAACCCTAATTTTGGTACACACATATAAATCAAAGTTTTCAACAAAGAGTTGAGGCTCAGAGAAACTTTAAAAGAAGAGAAAAGAAACCATAAAGATTCAAAACCCAGAGAAAACAAACAATCAAGATCTAAAAGAAGTTAATAGATGTTTATCTTACCTGTTGTTGGCGTACTCGTAGAGACGACCTCGAGTGGAGAAGATGACAAGAGCAACCTCAGCGTCACACAAGACAGAGAGCTCATAAGCTTTCTTAAGCAGACCATTGCGTCTTTTGCAGAAAGTGACTTGGCGATTCGTGGTGTTCTCTATCCTCTTTATCTCTATCTTCCCTCTCCCTATCTTCTTGCTGCTCTCTGCTACCTCATCACTCGCACCACCCTCCATTTATATCAACCCTATAGCTTAAAGATAAACCAAACACAGTCAAACACTACACACAAGCTGAGAGAGATCAAATAAAATATTTTTGGACTCCATCTACTATAGCTAAGGGTAGCTAGCTACTATCTAGGTTCTAAGATCGATCTCAAGGGAGAAAAGCAAGAGCGTATGATTACCAAAAAAAGAAGATGAAATGAAAAACACTCCAAGATTCAAGAATTGGATGAAGAAAAAAAAGGAAGAACCTCTGATTATAAAACTTGAGTTTTTAGGTTAACTTAGTGTGCGTCATATTAATTGTTATACCTGGGTTTGTAAGACTGTGATCAGAAATAAAAGAAGGAGAAGTGAGAAGGGAAGATGAAATCTAGCTAAGAGAATTAAAATGTTCTTGGCTAAAGATACTATTCTTATTAATTAATTCAGTACCACTTAACTGCTGCTTCGCACTTTATTTTTGTTTTGATTTCTGTTTTGGTTTACAATTTCTGTTAAAAGAATATTTCCTTGAAAGTATTTAAAACCCCACTTGCAGAAAACAGAAGGTTTGGTAGTTTTATTCAAACTGAAATGTTATAAAATAAAAATAAAGAAAGAAAATGGACCATTACTCTAAAACAAAAATCTCATACCTAATTCTTTTAATTCTCTATGTATATATACATTTAGATCGCAATCTGAAAATTGATGGGAATTAAGGAGTAGAAAATAACAAAATAGAAAAATAAAGAAGACGAAGAGAGTTGGGTTTGGATTGGGTGGGAGAGAGCATTGAAGGAGGACCATCCAATTTTTCTTTCATGTCTATGGAAAAAAAGAGAGGTATGGGCTCTGTTTCTCATCAGAATCAACTTTTGGAAATTCTCCTTTTTGGGTAAATCCTTTTTTTATTTCTTCTTTTCTTTTTATTGCCCTACTCCTACATTGATATGAAGCTGGTATAGTATTAATGCTATTATATTTTTGAATTATTGTATTCCAATTAAACAAAACTTAACCCAACTGACATGAAGTTTTACAACTTATCATGTATCATGAGAGCCAAGAATGTGATAATTCAGGTTTAATTAATTGCCCTTTTATACATTTTGAATTTGTGTTTACGTTTGGATACTAAGTGTGATATTTCAAGTTAAATAAAAAAACATAAAATATTAGTGTTCTTAGACTAAAAAGTAAAATCAAACGCAGAACTTAAGAAAAATAATAATGGTTTGGGTTAAGATTTAAGAACAAATGGCTCGATAAATAGTTTCATTGGTTTTGTCTTTTCGAAATCTTATGTTCGAGAGTCTTATTCTTGGAAAATTGGTTAGTCCAACGGCATCTTAAATATTAGAGGTTTATTGTTTTGCCGTAATATCATCCACATATTAATTCAAGCAAGGAATTGCATCACATGCAGGGGACAATATAATTAGGGAAGATGAAACTAATCTAGTAAATGAGAGAAGAGAGCCCAGGGAGGATTACTTATGATCACATGTGTAGTCATTATCCATAAACCCTATCATAGATTTGCATTAATTAATTTTAGTTACAAAAGGCAACTATATAACTCCTTTTGGTTTTACCCATACCCCCATCATTTTCCTTGTACTTACTTTCTATTCAATTTTCTTCACGAGCAACATCTACATATCCACCTTCATTACAAATTAAGCTTTAGATTGTGTAAACATAATTTCAGGAAGGAACTTGAGATCTGGTAGGGCTTTATTTACTTTCGTTGTAAATTTTCTTCACGTGGTTTGAAATTTGAATGCTCTGATTCTCCATCAAGTTAGCGTGTGAAGAAACTACAATTTCATATTAGGTGATTGTTTACAAGCCCAGTGACAAAAAAAACTCCTCATCAAATAAGATAATAATGAAAAGAAAAGTATATAGTTGCGTAGAAAGAGAGGCAACATAAATGTTACTTTTACCAGCTCAGTGACAAAAAATACTAATCTTTCTCACATAAAATGATCACTAATAAACTTAATTTAATGAAGACAAGTATACATTGTACATGGGTAAGAAAAATCAGTTAAAGGCTCAGATTAGACAAGTAAATTACCCAAATTGCACAAAGCCGCGGACTAAATGATCATTATCAACTTGTATAATACGTCCAATATCAGTAATTAATGCACGAGTTATTGATGACTCACTCTTGTGCACAAAGAAAAGAATCTCGTTTAAAATATTAAAATATTAACTGAAGAGAGTTATACTAAACCTAATACTTTAGTTTTCCCTTCATGTGAAATTTTCACCCACAATTACTCCAATTTTTTTATTTTCCTCGAACATGGAAGAAATATATAAGTTCATGAAATGTATCAACGGGTTGCAGATCCTTTACCTTGCTTGTTACCTTATTCACAAAAGATTCTTGCTTGAAGAAAATTTTAACTTTTGTGTATATATCCAACGCCATAGTGCTAAAGACGTTTGTTCAAAGAGATAAACAAAAAGAACAAAATCTTTTAAGACAGACAGAGTAAAAGCTAAAAAATGGGTGTACTTATTGTAATTGCAAAACGTTTTGATGCTCTGATTGGGTATGTTTTTCATTCAAATCTTTGTCTCGTAAGATTTTTTTTTAAGTTTATTTAACATCTTCATGTTCTTGGTACATGCAGGCCGGGAGTTATGCTTCTCTACCCTTTGTAAGTGAATCAATTTTTAAACTTCATGGTTTATATATAAAAATAAATAATTATTAACTCAATGAATGAATAGGTATGCATCGTTACGAGCAATAGAGAGTCCAACGATGTTAGATGATCAACAATGGCTTACATATTGGATCATTTACTCCTTAATTACAATATTCGAATTATCCGTTTGGAGAGTGCTTGCCTGGTAATAATAATGACACTCCTCTTAAAATTCTATTACGATTCAGAAATACAAGTACTACTATAATATGTACATAAGACTAATATAAAATATTAATTGTTGTCTTTGGTATTTTGCAGGCTACCGTTTTGGCCATACTTGAAACTTTTGTTCTGCATGTGGTTGGTGTTACCAATGTTCAGTGGTGCAGCGTACATCTACTCCAATTTTGTGAGAAAATACGTTCAGTTTGGAATGCATGTTGGAGAAGGAACGAGCTATACAGATGAACAGAGAAGAGTTTTACAGATGATGAGTCTTGATGCTAGAAAATCAGTTCAAGATTATGTTGACCGGTTTGGATGGGATTCTGTTGAGAAAGCAATCAAAGCGGTATGATTCATTTTTGTTATTTTTTCTTACAAATATATAATCCAATACATGTTTTGGATTTTAACTTTATTATTCTGTGTTTAATTTTAGGCTGAACGAGAAACAAAAAAGCATTGAGATGGAAGATTAAGAATCAAGAAACATTGCTCTTTGCTTTCTTGATTTCGAAAGTGTTTGTATGTTTATGTGTTATAGATTGTATAGCGTAAAACTTCGATGGTTAAAAAATGATATGGTTGGAAATGAACGGTAAAAAATTTGTGTTCTTCTCTGAGCAAAGATACTAATACAGAAGCCGTCTGTCTTTAAAAAAAACACTAATCGGATTCATTTTCGATGACTCTTGGTTTGATTAAACAAACATCAGGAGACGTTTCGAATTAACATAAGAATCTAACACTCTTGTGCCTTAACCCAAATAATCGAGAAGCACATCTTTATAACAAGCTGAAAGTAAGTTTTTATTTTATTAGACTTTATATTGAATGGTTTATTTTAGTTTAACTAAACCGTGTAATCCAGTTATAAAGTGTAATACTTAAGTACACTTATATACTTATATACAGTAAAAACTCTAAAAAAATTATTAATATTGAGACTATGATATTTTATTAATTTCTAAAACTACAATTTATGTATTTAGAATATATTTTTATAAAATAAAAATATATTACAGTATCTACATTAATTATTTTTTAGAAATTAAAATTTTAGTTATTTTATTATATTATTTAGTGTATATAAAGTATGTTTCATAAAATTTAAATCTGAATTTAGATACAATTTTTCCAAATATATCAAAATATATTGAAGTGTTAAGGAAAATAGAAATGAATTCTATTCTAAAAAATAATATAATGTTTTGTTAATTATACTTATATAAAATTTATATATATACAAATTATTAATTTATATTTACATAAGACTTTTTAAAAATTATTCCTTATTGAATTATATGATATTATAAACTGGGTTAATTCAAAACCGAAAAATTATTGTATATTGAATTTTTGTTGTAGAAGTATTTAAGTTGATAATTAAACCGTTCAGTATAAAGTCTTAACATGTTTACTATTGGAATTAACCGGTCTTCGTCTCTTGACTTATAAACCCGTGACTACTAGGCCCAAAAGCCCCATACCAGCACACGAGATATATTTACGTACGAACTGTTTTATCTTATTTTCCATATATGAAATTATAGTTTTTTTTTATATTCGACTTCCCTCTTGCTACTGGTAAATTAATTTAGTAAGAAAGTTAAATACTTTTTTTTTTCTTCCAAAAACCCTTGCCATAGATTCAAAGCGCATAAAAATCTATTGACCAACCTAGGTTTCGTTGGCCTTCTCTTAAAACCCGCCTGCCTCACACTCGTCGACCTCTCTTACGTCTTCCTCTGTCGCTAAGGTATCAAATCTACCTTCGTTAATTAATTGGACTTCTGCTAATTTTCAGACAAAACACATGTCTTCCTTCTATTGTTTGTCCTGTTTTGCTTTTTGTATATCTTATCTGAGTTTTTTCAATACATCTTTTCATTGAATTTATCTGTAACTGACCTTATCCACTTCTTACGTCCATGAATTTGCCTTAGATGATGTCCAAACGATGCAGAACAACTTTATGTTCTCTGTTCATGTTTCAACTTAACTGATTGTGTACGAATGATTTTTTTTTTTTTTTGTGTGGAATGACTTCTGAATCTCGTTACATGTGTCTAAAGTCAATTTGATGTATTATGATGAATAAAGATTTAAACTTTACTTAGGTTGAGAGTATCATTGCAATCTTTAAAGCTCTAAAATTACTCATTTTTAAGTAGAACTTAATTACTTAATTGAATTTTTGAGTAGATGCTGATTGTGATTATTACTCTTTGTGTTCAATCAGTTCTGGCTTCACTGAATAACTAAGACAGCCAAAAAAATCTGAGTTAGAGATAAGTTAACATGGAGACTGAGAATGATGTTTCACGGGCCGAGGAGATGAAGAATCAGGCCAACGAAGCCTTTAAAGGTCTGTTGTACATTTTCATTAAAAAAAACCATTAACAGAATCTTTCAGAACCAGTTTTGATTTCAATTTTCAACACTGTTTTATTGGGAATCTAATTATTATTAGTTGCTTACAGGTCACAAGTTCTCCCAGGCTATTGATCTTTATACACAAGCTATCGAACTCAACGGCAACAACGCTGTGTATTGGGCAAACCGTGCGTTTGCTCACACGAAGTTGGAGGAATATGGCAGTGCGATACAGGATGCATCAAAGGCCATTGAAGTTGATCCAAAATACTCCAAGGTAAACATTGTTTGCTTACTCTTGTTATCACTTACACATTCAGCCTTGTTGGTTTGCTGATTATATAAACTGAATCACAGGGCTATTACAGACGCGGTGCTGCTTATCTTGCCATGGGAAAATTTAAGGATGCTTTAAAAGATTTCCAACAGGTAATGTTTGTAAGCAACCTCTATCGTTTGGTAGCTGTCATTCTGATAGTTCTTGAATCTTGTCCTAGACTTTTTTAGAGCAATGTCAAAATAGTTAAAGATGAAATGTTGGAGGCTTGATTGTTTTGATCTGATCAAATGATATAATAATATGTATGAAGAGTTTGGTGATGGAATCACTTTATCTGTTAAGAGAGATTTGTGTGTGTGTCTCATGTATAGCTGACATGGTCTACTATTTTTTTATTTTAAGGTTAAAAGGATTTGTCCTAATGACCCTGATGCGACAAGAAAGCTAAGGGAGTGCGAGAAAGCAGTGAAGAAACTGAAATTTGAAGAAGCAATCTCTGTACCTGTATCTGAACGGATCTCGGTGGCTGAGTCTATTGACTTCCACACAATTGGTATCTCTCCATCTTACTTGCTTATCTTTCTGTTTGTTATGACATGTCTTTCATTCAGTAGTTGTAGCTTTAGACTAGTAATCAATCTTCTACCTGTTGTCACATAATAGAGGTTGTATCCCCTTTATCAATTCTACTGATATATTCTTCTTTGCAATATCATTGTAGAGGTTGAATCACAATACTCTGGTGCTAGAATCGAGGGAGAGGAAGTCACCTTGGATTTTGTGAAACAGATGCTGGAAGAGTTCAAGAACCAAAAGACATTGCATAAGCGGTTTGTATAGTTTGGTGTAGTGTTGAGCTTAATTAACACATTGTTCATTTGTTTGTAGGCTAACGGCTTTAATCTTTTGCTTAATATTTGTAGGTATGCATATCAAATTGTCTTACAGACAAGGAAAATCTTGCAAGCACTGCCTTCCCTGGTTGATATCAGTGTACCTAACGGCAAACATTTCACGGTCTGCGGTGATGTTCATGGTCAGGTAGGCTTTCGTTTCTCTCAAATGAATCTGAGAGCCTCCATAATCTTCAGTTCTCTTTGACTGTACATGTTTGAAATTGCATTATACTAACTGATTTTATCAAGGACTGTGTAGTGTGTTGTATACCTGTATTGGTTCTGCTTTTGACACGTTATTTTACTTTCGCAGTTCTATGATCTCCTGAATATTTTTGAACTTAACGGCCTCCCTTCCGAGGAGAATCCATACTTGTTCAATGGTGACTTTGTGGACAGAGGTTCCTTTTCTGTCGAGATAATCCTGACGCTGTTTGCGTTTAAATGCATGAGTCCCTCATGTAAGTTCTTCTAACTACTCTGATAACTTGTTGTATTACTTCTCTTGCTTAACCATATTGTTGTTTGTTAATTTTCAGCCATTTATCTAGCTAGAGGGAATCACGAAAGCAAGAGCATGAACAAGATATATGGCTTTGAGGGTGAGGTTCGGTCCAAGTTGAGTGAGAAGTTCGTTGAGCTCTTTGCCGAGGTCTTCTGTTATCTTCCTTTGGCTCACGTGATCAACCAGAAGATATTTGTGGTGCATGGAGGCCTCTTCAGTGTCGATGGCGTTAAGCTCTCAGACATCAGAGCCATTGATCGATTCTGTGAGCCTCCTGAGGAAGGTATGTTTCCATCATATACACTGATACACATCTTTTGTAAATTTTTTTTTGTGAATACATCTAATCTTGTTAAATGTTTTTTTTTTTCAGGATTGATGTGTGAGCTGTTGTGGAGTGATCCTCAATCTCTCCCTGGAAGAGGCCCAAGCAAGAGAGGAGTTGGTCTCTCATTTGGTGGAGATGTAACGAAAAGGTTTTTGGAAGACAACAATCTAGGTCAGTGTAGCTTCCCTGTGTAATAGATGGTGTTCACCAATTGATTCTGATATCGACTGATAGTTTTTTTTTATAATGTGGAAGATTTGGTGGTGCGGTCACATGAAGTAAAGGATGAAGGATACGAGGTTGATCATGATGGTAAACTCATCACCGTCTTCTCTGCACCAAACTACTGTGATCAGGTAAACATCTGAAACTCCTCTTATCAGCTTTGTGACAACACCAACTTGCATACTTGATTCTTACTTAGACATCAACTTTTATATTGTTGCAGATGGGTAACAAGGGAGCCTTCATTCGCTTTGAAGCTCCAGATATGAAGCCAAACATTGTTACATTCACAGCAGTGGTGAGTCTAGTATTAGCTTTTGCATCATTGTTTTAGATTCTTTTGAATATTCTTCTGATATTCTGTTTTTTTTTCTTGTGATTTCACAGCCTCACCCGGATGTGAAGCCAATGGCCTATGCAAGCAATTTTATGAGGATGTTCAACTAACTGAGCAGAAAAGCTTCTTCAACGCAAATGCTAAAGCAGACTCAAGACCAAAAGTGTTTCAGAAACATAATCATATAAGTTTTGTTTTGCTTTTCTATCATCTTCTGCAGTTTTTTTTTTCATGTTGTTTCAGAAAAGGGAGCCCATGATATAATTAAAAGGTACAGTATCCAGATTTAATCGGTTTTCTTCTTTTTGATAAAGATGTTCCCTCTTGCTCTAAAGCTTCTACAGTAGCTTTTGTCTTGTCTTCTTAGAGGGGTTAATGGACCATTCTTATTTTTAGATGGAAATCTTGGTGATTACACAACAAAGGAGTGACCAAATGACCCCAAAAAACTATGTACAAACATGTTTTTTAAAAGCCTCTTGTTTGCTTCTTATATTATACACCTTGAGATTCTTTTTGAAGTTGGATTTGATTCACATATTCAGACAAAAACAACAAATAAGGACAGACAGATGTAACAACAGTGTGTAACTTCTTCCAACAGTTTTTCTCATGTAGATTCAAATTTTTTTTCCCTCTCTTGTTTGCGTTTTGTACCACAGGTAACCTGTTTAATTCACATGGTCTAGAGAGAAGAAAGCTATGAATACTATTGTAAGCTATTAGCACTATTGATTTACCCTCACCCACATGAGCTGTTTCAGATTAAATATATCTTTGTAAGAAAATACCTGCAGATATTCTTCCATGTTTATCAATCAACTGCTACTGAATAACAGAATTATAAACCCGCTTTTGTAGGTAGATAAACATATAGCATTTGATAATCCGAGGAATCATTATATTCAGACTGTAACTATGGATTTATATAATAGAGTATATCTTGATGGTGCATAGATATATGTAGGAAAAACTCTGCACAAAGCAAAAGGAGATAATATAATTGGAAGTGGTGTCAAATCTAAAAGCACTGAAAAGAAGATGAATGAGAGATCCAGAAAGCATTACTTTGGATTAAATAAAAAAAATAACAAAAATGACATAGTGAGTGTTTTATTTTTGCTTTCTTGATGCATAAAAAACCGGCAACAGTTTAAGGGAAGAAGAAATGTGAAAGAAGTATTAGATTAATATGATGGTGTTGGTAATGGTAGGTTTTAAGAGTCTTGTACTACTATTTCAGGTACTTTTATGACCGTTTGTTTGATCAATTCGTTGTAGGCCATATATGATTTTACAACTCAAGTGAGTCAAGGCTAGAGATTAGATCATTCACTACATATACAACACATACATGTACCTACTTACAAAAAAAAAAAGAATCTGCTACATTATTGCCAAGTGTAGTACAATCACTCAACGTTTGAAATTTTGACCTTTTTTTTTCTTTTCTTCTCTACGTTTTTCTTCTTCTAATTAGCATGTTTCTGACATTTTCTAATAGTAACTTACAACAACTGAAAATATCTTTTGTATTGATATTTAAGAACCTCTTGAATTAATTTGGTTTATAGATAAAAAGAGTGTATATGTTGTTGCTAATGGTTGTTGCCCTTGTGTTGCATTAAGCTACAAGTAATATTATATATATGTTATAAATTAAGCATTGAAATGATCATCCACTTCTTTACCAAACTCAAGCACTATGATCATCCACTTCTTTACCAACTCAAGCACTATGATCATCTACTCATCAAACACTACGATCACCCACTCATTTACCAAATTAAGCACTATCTTTGTTATTTTATGTATTGTTGTTCACTATAAATACCATCACTCATCTCACTCTTTTGTACACCATAAACAAGAACAAAAGTTTATAATCAAAGAACCATTACATATTCTTCTTCTTCCTTATAATAAACTCTCTCCCTTATACTAGTGTTATTTGCTTCCTACGGGTAT
>NC_027751.1:2343869-2387833 GCF_000695525.1 Brassica oleracea var. oleracea
AACTGTTATAAATTAAGCATTGAAATGATCATCCACTTCTTTACCAAACTCAAGCACTATGATCATCCACTCCTCAAGCACTATGATCATCTACTCATCAAACACTATGATCACCCACTCATTTACCAAATTAAACACCATCTTTGTTATTTTATGTATTGTTGTTCACTATAAATACCATCACTCATCTCACTCTTTTGTACACCATAAACAAGAACAAGAGTTTATAATCAAAGAACCATTACATATTCTTCTTCTTCCTTATAATAAACTCTCTCCCTTATACTAGTGTTATTTGCTTCCTACGGGTATCAAATTCTACTCTTATTTAAATTTCTCGATACTATAAATTATAAGTTATTTCTTAACAATATATGATTTGTTTGGGCTACAATTCAAACAATGGATGATGGAATAGGGAGACATACTGTGCCCACTACTTTTGAAGAGCCTTTCCTTATTAGCTTTTTGATTAAACAAGATATCTAAAGAGGAAAATGAATTGAAGTACTTGATAGATAAAATTCAAGAACTATTGAGTGAACAGTCAAGAACTATTGTGAGATACAGTCGAGACAGCCTGGATTAACTACACATTGTGATTGTCATCTGGTGTGCTGTCTTTTGACCTCTTGCATCAAATTCTTACCATGTATTGTTTTCTTCAAAATTGATGCTTGTATCCGGTTAGTTGGAACGGACATTGTGTTTCATGGTCAATGTTTTTTACATATTTTCTTAAGCCTCATTTTGTTTTCAATTTGTGATTTTTAACATATCCTTTAATGAATTAGAGTGTGTTGTTAATACAGTGTCAGTTTCTGTTTGTTTGTAAGACCATTTATAATTATCACATGGTTAGAAAGAGAGAGACTCACTCCACATAACCTGAGAGAGTCAAGGAGCTAATGTATTCACGAGAATAACACCAACAAAGATAAGTACCTCAAAATCGGTTCAAACAAAAAGTGCTTGAATAAAGAAGAAACATGTGTGTATGGCCTTACAAAACCCATCAAGTACTCTTTTTCTAATTTGTGTCTACCCTTCTCTTACCAATCTCATGTTCCTGAGAGTCCCTACCTCTTTGTCTCTCACGACCCCACACGTGTCACTTTCAGTCACTTCCATTTATAATTGCATCTCTCACACACACTCGAAACCTATTTTGTATTCTTTACTAGCTTTCTTCTTCAACTCTTCACTTTTTTTATCATACCTTGTTTAGATTTTGATTTGTTCACGTGTCTCTGTCTTGTCTTGTCCCATAATCCTTAAACCCTTCACTCAAACACACACTTAAAAGATTCTAATTAACATCATTAAAAAATACTAAAGAATTCTCAGTATAATAATATCACCAAAAACTCTCTCTCTCTGTCTCTATTACACAATGAAGACTAAAAGAGCTTTACCCTCTCCTTCCTCACTCCTCTTCCATCTCCTGATAACACCTATCTTCCTCTGCGAAGCCAACACAGTCTCAATGCCTCCTTCTGAGTCAGAGACTCTCTTCACAATCATGGACTCAATGTCATCAGATCAACAATGGCGTCAGTCTCACCCAAACCCTTGCGCACCTGGCTCGTCCTGGCCAGGGATCGAATGCAAAACCGGTCCAGACCGGTTACCTCACGTCTCAAGACTCGATTTCGGCTCAGCTCCTAACCCGTCTTGTAAATCCTCAGCTTCGTTCCCTCACTTGATCTTCACCCTCCCTTTTCTACAATCAGTCTTCTTCTTCAACTGCTTCACTCACTCCCCAACCACAATCATCTTCCCCATCAAGCTCCTCCCTAACTCCTCTCTCCAACAGCTCAGCCTCAGATCAAACCCTTCCCTCTCGGGACAAATCCCTCCTCTCATCTCATCCCTCACATCCTTACAAATCCTCACCCTCTCACAGAACAAACTAACCGGAGCCATCCCTCCCGTTCTCTTCTCCCTGAAGAGTCTCCTCCACCTCGATCTCAGCTACAACAAGCTCACAGGCGCAATCCCTCTAACACTGGGAAACCTCAACAGCCTCGTGGGGTTAGACCTAAGCTACAACTCGCTAACGGGCCTCATCCCTCCGACGATCTCCCAACTGGGCACGCTTCAAAAACTCGACTTGAGCTCGAACGCTCTCTCCGGAGCCATCCCGCAAGGAGTCGAAAAGCTTCGGTCTTTATCGTTTATAGCGTTGAGCAACAACAGACTCAGAGGAGCTTTCCCGAAAGGAATCTCGAAGCTCGAGAGCTTACAGTACTTCATAATGGATAACAATCCAATGCACGTGCCCTTACCCGTCGAGCTGGGGCTCCTCCCCAAGCTTCAAGAGATCCAGCTCGAGAACTGTGGTTACTCCGGCGCGATCCCGGAGAGTTACACGAGGCTGATGAATCTCAGCTCGCTGTCTCTCGCTGATAATAAGTTAACGGGAGAGATCCCACCAGGGTTTGGTGCTTTGCCTCACGTTTTCCATCTGAATCTGAGCAGGAACTCGCTGATCGGCGTGGTTCCGTTTGATTCGAGTTTTTTGAGACGGTTGGGTAAGAATTTGGATTTGAGCGGGAACAGAGGGTTGTGTCTGAATCCGGAGGATGAGTTTAGTGTCGTTAAGACAGGAGTTGATCTCTGCGGGAGGAATGTTACTATTCATCCGTCGTCGAAGAAATCTCAAGCGTCTACTTCTCGGTGTTGTTACGGATCTTGCTTGTTGGCTAATGCTCTGTTTCAGGTGGTTCTGTTTCTGGGATTACGTCATCATCGGTAATAAAAAAAAACAGAATAAAGACAATTTAAATATTAGGTCCCTGAAAAAGAGAGGAGATTTGTGTTTGTTCCCAAAGTAGACGATGGTTTCAATGTAGTTTATGTTGTTTTTAGTTTAAATATTTTCAGATTATTAATAAAATTTTCAAGTCATTATGGGGTTAGGTGTGTATATGGGTCCTGAACAAGTTCATAGCCGTGTGTATATAAATGTGTGTGTATAGAAAAGGAAAATAACAGATGAAACGACGTTTTTTGTTTTCTACTATTGGATAATAATTTAAAAATTTCAAGAAATTTGTTTTAGATAATATATAAATATTTAATAGATAGAGTGTAATGAACAAAAAAAAAAAAGGGAGAGCTGTTCGGAGGAAGAGTGGTGCAGTGCACTGATATAAACGAAACGACACAACCTGAATTTCAGTCTGACCATACAAAAATATTGAAGAGTCGCAAAATAGTACTAGTATTGATTTATGGAAATATATGTAAAATTTCAGGTGAATAAAAGCTAATTACATCCTGATATGTGTGATAAGTGTGTTATACACATGTTTTGGTTTTATCAAATAAATGTGTGTATATGAGAATTTTTGCATAATTATCAAAGAATCAAGGGCTTATTTGCAGAATAACAAAAAAAAAAAGAGAAAAATTCGATTTTTAGAGAGAGAGTAGAAGAGAAAGGAGGAGAGAAGATGAAAATTTAGTTAGATACTCCCTCCCGTTTCACTAAGATATAAGTTTTAAAAAAAAAAATTTATGTTTCATATTGTCCTATACAAAAATTGCAAATTTCAATAAAATTTAAAACTATTGGTTAAAAAACATTAAAATTTGATAATTTTTAAAAACAATGCATGAATAATATATTTTTTTAATATGTGTGAAAAGACCAAAACTTCCATTTAAAAATAACGGAAAGAGTAGTAAATTATGTTTTTTGGTGTTATTGAGCTCAACTAGTTAATAAGTCGTGCTACGCCGCGGGAGTCTTCATATATTTTGTTTCTAACTGTTGTTTTAGTATCTGATATAAATTAATAATTTAATCAAAAGAATAATATATTTAATTTAGTATAAATTTTTTGAACATAAATATTTTAAATGGACAAAACTTAAACTTAAACAAAAAGTAAATATGTGCTTTCATAATATCAAGAACATGTTTATATTTTATATTTGGGATCAACTCTCATATTTAGGCTAATTTGGATATAAACCTAAACCTTTCAAAATAAAAGAATATCACTATTAACTTGTGTGTATACTTCTTTTTGAAGTTTTGTAGTTCGAATATATCACTTTGATTTATAAATTTGATCCCATATATATTGTGTAATATTTCTATATTTACTATAAAAAAAGCTCGTGTACCTCTCACAAAAATTATTTTGTTATCACTTGTCAATGCCATACTCCCTCTTACTCTATTTCCGCAACCTCTTATCTTCCATATTTTGGTCGTGGAAACTTTGATTATTTACATTATATCAGTTTTCACATTTCATTATATCTTCCATATTTCTTTGTAACTTGTAATATGGAAAATATGCAAACTGATATAATGTAAATAATTAAAATTTAATATCTAAATATTTACTTTTGTAACTTGATATATATACAACTATTTTACATATAATAGACAAACTTGAAATAATTTAGAACTGTTGTAAAGTTGTTCCTTAATTCATAGCTTCGATGCATCCACCTTCTCAATGCTTCATCCGCATTCTCAACTGGGCCACCCATATACTCTACAACTATATATGGAGTTTTCTGAGTCAAATCACTTACACCTGACCACGAACAAAGTCTGGACACTCCAAAGACAAAATGAATGTTCTACTCTCCAGCTCTTTCAGTTCAGGATCAATTAACCGGTTCACCAAAAATCCAAAATCACCTTGTAATCTACATTTTCTGAAACAGAGATCGCTTGAAGATCCCATACACAGCAAAAACCATACACATTGTATCTTCCCTTGTGAAAGGAGTTAGATGTAATCACATACACATCGTAAAAACCATCTTTCACTTTCTGGTTCAAGTATGTGTCGGTGACCGGAGCCTTAACCTTAAGGCTAATCCGCTTAGCAGCATCAAGCTGAGCTGCATATGCATTCTCTGTCAGATCAGGATCAGACAAGCTGATTGCCAAAGCTAAATGGGCTTGATATTTTTTCCTTAATCAAATTGAAATAAACACCATCCACAACCGCCGCCAGATCACGTTCTACACGTTGCCGAAACCTAACGAAGAGACATATAAAGTAAAAAATGGGCTGGAGTTAGAGCTACTGAATAGATGCGGGATCGATCATTGGTTTAGGTGACTCGTCTAACCTGTGATGGTCTTTGAATCCGCAGCCAACACCACTACTTCCTCCGATGTGGAGTTTCCAAAAGATGCTTCATCTTCGGCATCGCTCTTCAACGACGAACTGATCTTTCTCTCTCTCTAAGTCTCTAGTTTATTTTCCAATTCATCATGGGCAAATCAAAGAAAAAGAAAACGTAAAGTATCACACGATGACATAGAAAAACGAAATGTTTTTTTTGGTGCTACATTTTTTTCATTTATTGGCATGTCACCTCCACATACTTCTAAAAAAAAGCTGAGGTGTCAACTGACGGAGAGATACCTCAGCTTATTGCGTTGTTATTGTGTTGATTTTTCAAGAATCAAACTTACATGCAAAGTTTGCGTCATGCTGTCATACTACGTACTCTTGACGTGATGACACCCTCAAATGATTGAGTAAACAAATTTTAGTATATAATCATCTTCTTATATTGTGGATGTGATTGTGACTAATGAGAGGTTAAGTATATATATTTAATGATTCTGTATTTTAATGATAATCACTGAAAACACCAAAAATAGGAGAAACTAGAAAATAATAATATTTCGTCAGTCATCTGTCTAAATCCAACTATTCTTTCGCATGCTTTCTTCCTGCAAAAAAAGCCTTTCCTTTGCCGCTTTCACACATTTCTCTTTTCATCGGTTTTTTTGGGGGTGAAATTCCATTAATATGAAAAACCTTTTTATACAATACTATGTAATATCTATTTTTCACGTACTTTCTTGCTGTTAATTTTAACAATTACTATATAGCCTTGCTTGATGTAAAATGTGTTATTGTAAAATAAATTGATTTTAGTAATTTCCTAGACGTGTAACAGGCTTAAATTCATGCATGAAAAATACATAGTTAATCACCAGTGCAACTTATCTTTTAATTAGAAATAATAATTCATGAGTTTTGATTTATAATGGGTTAGCAAGACAAAAGGAGATCATTCGTTTAGTATAACTCAGTATAAGACGTATGAATTGTAAGAAATAGCTATCACTCTCATATATTCAGAGCCTCACGTGGGGGAACTCAGAATTCCAATTTTAGGTACAAGTGAAACTATATACGACATGTCGCTTTTAACATTTCATTTATTAGAGACCTATCACTCTCCATACAAATTAATAAATAAACATTAGAGAATCAATTCTCATGTATTTGATAACTATACATATGTTGGTACGCAGTCACAGTATATCATAGCTCACCATGTAGGTCTATAATTGTAGTTCGAGTCATGTAGGTCTAGATTGTAGTTCGAGTCATTTAACTATAATTAGTTTACTCATTCATGACTGACTATTTTATGGCTTTACTATATGCAATTTTGCGTTAGATTTTAGCGACTAATCTCTTGTCAGTATATGCTTTATTGGATAATGAGACATCATTTATGCCATCATAATACATAACATGACCCACAATATATTGATTTAATGGTTAAAACTTTCTCGCTTCTTCAATTAAAGTTCAAAAAAAAACTTCTGGATTATCTTCTTCTTTTTTTTAACTCTGAAACTGTATTGCATTATGGAAACCGAATGTCGTACATAACCAAAACCAAAAAACAAGCATAATAATGATAGAAACATAAACAGAACCTAAAGCTCATCCATGTCAAAAGACCCAAAAAAAACTTCTGGATTATCTAACATGATAAAATTCAAATCTTATTCAAAATTATGTTTTCAAGTGAAAATTAAATGATATGAGTTTCTATCCAAGAAGATTTACTTAGAACCCAAAACCTTTTAGTTATTTTTTTGTTTCTAAATACATAACATCAATGTTGGTTTGGTTCCAAACTTGCAATTGTAACAAAAAATGAGTGAACGTGCTATCAAGTGGCCCATTTACTCATCCATAAGCCCACATTAAAAATTTGGCCCATCAACTTTGCCAATTATTGTGTTTTGTTTTCTTTTTTAATTCAAAGGATCAAATTTAGCAAATCGAGGACTTCTACTTGCTTTTCCAAGCGTTGAAAGCAACGAGCATGGAGCTAAGTAACACGTGTCGTATCTTTAGAAGTGCGTATATTTACTCTTCAATCACCTAGAGTAGGTTAACTTAAAGAGATAGGTCGCAAAACTGGATATGTAGGTCCCAGTCAATACTCTTGTCCGCATGCGAAAGAAACACGTGTTATATAGCTTGCTTAAGCCTCCCTTTCCTTCTTCTTCTTCAACAACATTTCTTTGTTGTGTAATAATCTTTTCTTGTGTTGAAAGATGGAGGAGATATCAGAGAGAGTTAGAGCTCGGTTAGCCGTTCTCTCAGCGCATCTGTCATCAGCTAATTCCTTGGAATCAGGATCTCCAGCCATCGAGCGGTGGACCACGTCGGCGGATATCAATCCTCCACCGCTTGGATCCTTGAAGGGAGCCTTGACGGTCGTCGACGAGCGCACAGGGAAGAAGTATCAGGTTCCAGTCTCAGATGATGGTACCGTTAAAGCCGTTGATCTCAAGAAGGTATGTAGTAGAGTCTTGTTATTGTTAGGTTTGATGAGAGCTTATGCGTAACGGACAAGTAACTGATTGTTAGTTTAACTGAGATCTGAACTGGTTTTGTAGATTTCGATGGGGAAGGAGGACAAAGGGATTAAACTGTACGATCCTGGTTACTTGAACACGGCTCCTGTTCGGTCCTCGATCTCTTACATCGACGGAGATGAAGGGATCCTACGTTATCGTGGGTATCCAATAGAGGAAATGGCTGAGAACAGTACTTTTCTTGAGGTTGCATATCTTCTGAGTAAGTATTGGATCATGTTGCAGCTTCTTGATGTTGTTGAACTAGCTAGTATAACTTATTGTCTGAAAGTTTTGGATGTATAAATACTTGTATTTTTGGTTGCTAGGATCAAACTGTATTGATGAATTTTTTTTGTCCTTGGGCAGTGTATGGGAATCTACCCTCTGAAAGTCAGCTATCTGATTGGGAGTTTGCTGTTTCTCAGCATTCAGCTGTGCCACAAGGAGTTCTAGTGAGTCCCTTACTCCTTTGTTCCATGTGAACTTTCCATTTTGATACTATTGTGAACAAATGCGAATTTAAGTTAGCAAAGAAACTTAAGATAGCAAAACGAATTGAGACAAATACCATGTAGGTAGAGTTTGTATATTGATTATGTGAATGAACAAATATACAATATCTTAGACTCGTATTTATACTAGCCTCAAAACTCGATTTACTTTTTCCTTTAGCAAAACATCTTTATCCCAATAAATGTATCATTCCTAATCTTAAAAGGCATACTAGGCACTGTACCCCTAGATGTCCATTTTGATTATGAGTATATCTTCCTAGCGCTTATGATTTAAAACATTTCCAGAATTAACATATACCAAAACTAGACTTTAGAATAGTACTTTCTGTGATGATCCTGGTCCATCCAAGTAATTACGCAAGATGTTTCTCATACCTTAACTGGAGCTTCTTGATAACTTCCGTGCAGGATATAATACAGTCCATGCCTCATGATGCACACCCCATGGGAGTTCTTGTGAGTGCAATGAGTGCTCTTTCCATCTTCCACCCTGATGCTAATCCTGCTCTCAGGGTAAGTTAAAGATTACACTCTTCCACTAATAATCATGTCAGGCCTTTCTAAGCTCACTATTAGATTTTTTACTTATAAACATTTTAACTAGAATTAATCTATTGGGTGCAGGGACAGGATATTTACGACTCAAAGCAAGTTAGAGATAAACAAATTATTCGCATTATTGGAAAGGCACCAACTATTGCAGCAGCTGCTTACTTGAGGATGGCAGGGAGGCCTCCCGTTCTCCCTTCAGGAAGCCTTTCTTATGCTGAGAACTTCCTCTATATGCTCGATTCCATGTATGCATGTCCCTCACCATCATCTCATTATATCACATGCAATGGAGACTTGACATGAACTTGTATCTTCTCACAGGGGAAACCGATCCTACAAACCTAACCCTCGGCTTGCTCGGGTGCTGGACATCCTCTTCATACTGCACGCGGAGCATGAAATGAACTGCTCCACCGCTGCTGCTAGGCATCTTGCCTCTAGGTAGACTCACACCTCTTTGATTTTTGAGTCTTGGTCACTTTGATGGAGAGACTAATAAGTGTGTTCATGTAGTGGTGTTGATGTGTACACTGCTGTTGCTGGAGCTGTGGGTGCGCTTTACGGTCCACTTCATGGTGGTGCAAACGAGGTGTGCTATCTATTCATACGTACATTCTTCTGATGTATTTGTATGCTCATGGCTTTGGTTCCATTAGGCTGTGCTTAAGATGTTGTCAGAGATTGGGAGTGTTGATAACATTCCAGAGTTCATTGAGGGTGTGAAAAACAGGTAAAACTACTCAAATGCTTGAAACTATATGCTAATTAAGGAGACTTTCCATCAATGTTTTTCATCTCTTTTGACTGTCTTAGGAAGAGGAAGATGTCTGGTTTTGGGCACCGTGTGTACAAAAACTATGACCCAAGAGCTAAAGTCATCAAAAAGCTAGCGGATGAAGTGTTCTCCATAGTTGGAAGAGATCCTCTAATTGAAGTAGCCGTTGCTCTGGAGAAGGCAGCTCTTTCTGATGATTACTTTGTTAAGAGGAAGCTTTATCCAAATGTTGATTTCTACTCTGGTTTAATCTACAGGTAAAAAGTTTGGTTTCATGTTCATTTTCACTCAACATCTAACTCTGGACCTGTTGAATATAGGGCAATGGGGTTTCCACCAGAGTTCTTCACTGTCTTGTTTGCTATTCCTCGCATGGCTGGATACTTGTCTCATTGGAAAGAGTCGTTGGATGATCCTGACACCAAGATCATGAGGCCACAACAGGTAATATATAGTTAGTAGCTCACATGCAGAGATAAGATGTTTTGAAACTTGGATTGTCTCATTTAGGATTTTTTTGAATGGTTAGGTGTACACGGGAGTGTGGCTTAGGCATTACACACCAGTTAGAGAGAGGGATGAGCCAAAGGAGTCAGACAAGTTGAGTCAAGTCTCGACTTCTAATGCATCAAGAAGACGTTTGGCTGGATCTTCAGCTTAGGTCCATTATCATATACCTTACAGTTACAGCACACTGCACCACAAAGAATAAGAGATTGGGTTCTCTACCCAAATGCAAAGAATTAAGAATTTTCTTTTTGTGTTCCACAGAATAATTGTCTTTAACTGATGGTTAAGGCAGAGCTCTTTAGAACATTCAATAAACAAATATATCAGATCACTGGTTGTTGGTGTTTATGGATATTATTATCTGAAATCATCTCTTAAGTTTGCAACACTATCTGGTTACTAAAATTACTGAAAATATTTTAGGTGTCCACTATTTTATCTAGGCGTTGGAGACTTTATATACATAAGAGTATAACATATAAAAGTGAAAATGTTTTATACACTTGTTTTTCATCTTCCACAAATCGATGTGGGAAGAAAGCTATACAAGTCTTCTAGAACGGTGAAGTTATTACATATATACTTTACTATCATGTCTGAAGGTGGTGGTTTCAGTTGTCTCCTCTGGAGGAGGAGGAGGAGTCAGGGAGTTTGAAGGTGGGCCTCTTATCCACGCCTCTTCGTGAGTATTCCCTCCATCTCCTGGCTGCTGCGGCGGCTCGCTGTGCCCGTTCTTGTACTTCTTCCTCTGTCACAGACATAGAGTCAATGTGTTATTATATGATCATTGGACAAAGTGGAAGAGAGGAGTTTACTATTAATGCTTACCGCTTTTCTGGTATTGATTATCTTCCCCCCAGAGGTTATCCCAATAGGAAGGTTCTTCGTCTGTGCTTTTCCGCTTCATCATTCTACTTCTAGCTTGATTCTGAAAAACATAAGAAAAGTACAAAGTGCTCTTATGTCATCTAAGAGAAGAGATTTAGAATGTGCATGTGATGATAGTTCATACCAAGACTTTTGCTTGCCTCTTTTCCCATCGAGATCTCGCCTGCAATGAATCCAAAGATTGATCATCAGTTATATGAAAGATGAAGAACTACTACCGAGGTTCTTACCATTCTGAAAACATCAACAGCTCCTGACCCCATTCCAGAAAGCATCAGAGCAACCTGAACCCATCAAATGACAACAACCAATATAGAAATGCCTAACAATGAGAGAGTTAAAAGAGAAAATGCTCAGTCTTACATTAACTCTTTCAACCCTACGCATCTCATCTTCGAGCAATGACAACTGCGCCGCAGAAGTCTGGTAGATACAATCAACCGGGCTGAAACACAAAAAGAAGGCAACTCCTAATCAGTTTCTCCACAATCACTTGCAGCATGTAACAGAACACAAGAGGCTAACCATGTTTCAACTGCTTGCTGAAGCAAATCAGGGTTACCGCGCTGGTTACAAGCCCTTGCTCTACCAAAATCCTCCTCAATCTTAAATATATCCGGAGCCACATTGGCACAGTTCTTGCATCCTATTAAAAACAATAAACACATTATCATCATCAGCCTTGGCCTCCCTCAAATGAAACTGAATCTTAAAGAAACTTACCTATACAAGCAAACTCATCAACAAAGACATGATCTTTCGGGCTAGAGTCATCGAGAAAAGGATTGGTAGCAGTCACTGCGTACCCATGGATCTCATCGTAAACCATTCTCTGCACAGGGTCACTAAGAATCTGCAAACACAAACAAACACCTTAAACACCACTGAGACTTACCAAAAAAAGTTATTGAAAAGTCAAAGCTTTTACCTCGTAGACATCGTTAATGAACATGCAGAAGTTTGTGGTTTCAGGGTCATTCCCACTCAAGTCAGGATGACAAGACTTCATACAGTTATAATAAGCTTTCTTGATCTCCTCTGGCGTCGCATCTGGAAGCTGTTGTTGAAAACAGGAGAGAGAGAGAGAGATATAATAAAGTCAGAACCTTTTTTGGATGGATGTTATACAAAGTTACAAACTTTACCAATCCGAGAACGGCGTAGTAATCATCGGCGACGTCGCCGGTGGAGAGAGAAGAAGCGTCCTCCGTTGCAACTCTCAATCTTCCGATGGAGCCGCTGCTTCGCCTCTTTCGTAAGCACCACGACGAAGCAGCAGCACCGCTAGTCTTCGCCGAGAATCGCGAGGTACTTGATCTGGAGCTAAAAACAGAGTTCTGGAACTTTAAAAGATCAGTGCAAACAGGGGAGAGTAGCTGCGCCATTGAAGAACCTCACAAGGGTCTGATCCGAACCGATCAGATTCGTTCCCGATCAATAAACCAAGTCGATATTTTTTTGAATTAATATTTTTTAAAAATCCTTTTTTTTTTTTGTGAAGAGAAGGAAGAAGAAGTTAACGTGGGTGACGTTGCTGACGTGGCGGGATAAGAACCATGGGAAGCTTTTGTTTGGAATCTGAGATGAATCTAACGGCGACCGGCGAAAGCGTGCTTAACCGATGGTGGCACGTGTCAGCTAGTGGAGTGAGGTGTGTCTTCACGCTTCAACTACCCGCCAAGTTTTTTTTTTTTCTTTCAATCGGTTTTGCTTGAGATCTCTCACATGAAATCAGATAGGTTTCTATTAGGTAGATAAGATTCAGACAAGTAAAAGAAAGCTGAGAACAAGAGTGTGTTATAAAAACCGAACACAGAGTCTTGTAGTCTTGAGCTGGTGAATTTTTTTACCGTAAGTAACTCTTATGATGATGCTTCCAAGAGCTTCATAAAAATGCAAAGATTCAAGTAATGTTTTTTAACGAAACACAAAATGAATCAATTATGCAAGTGATGTGATGAGTAGCAATTTAAACATTGTCATATATCATTATTAAGACATGAATTTTGACTTGATTGTATCAACCGATCCAATCCATTGAGCTATGGAAAAACTAACCCCCTAGTAAACAACAAAATCATAACACTGTTTTCAAAGATTCGGCATTAGGAAACAAGTAATAAAACTTCCCCCCGAAAAAACAAAAAAAAACAAAAACGCCTGCAACAACAAAGCTTTTATCTTATGCTCAATCACTTGAGCTGCAGTTTGGTGTAGTGATCTGCTGCTCTAGATAACGATTGTATCGATACCGGATAACCCTTTCCCATCTGCATTTAACCACACCATTAATATCACTTTGTTTTAAAGCTTAACTAGAGTCTGTAAACTGATTCACGAGCTTACCGTGCTACACAAGTGGAATGCATTCACATAACCAGCATATTTTGAAGCTGCAGAAAACACACTCAAATCAGCAAAACAAAGATCTCCCCATACAAACTTATAAGCTTGGGGTATGGACTAATTACTCTTTTTCAATCCGGCAGGCTTAGCCAGCAAAAGGGCGTTCATGAATGCACCAACGTTCTCCCTCAAAGCATCCTCAGGAAAGCTCATCTGGTTAGGAAATCGTTCTTGTCATGAATATATATAGATAATGAATTTTATAAAGTCTTTTGGGGGGAGAGATGTAACCTTTCCAAGTGGCACATGAAGAATGGAAGTTTTATCCATTCTGAATTTGGTATGTCCTGCTTTTGCGTCTTTCACTGCTTTCATCACATCCTTGGTCACACTCCCTTGCTACAACAAATATAACATGTGTTGATTTAGTTCAACGTAAGTATAGTGACTAATACATTAGAGTAAGATGTTGAGTGAGTGAATAAACCAACTTACTTTGGGGTTAGGCATCAGACCATGATTGTTAAGAATCCTTGATATCTGCAAATAACCACACAAAACCATTTGCATATTGAGTGAGAATATATCACCTTCACCATGTTATAAATGAATATAAGTGCTTAAATGCTAAGAACCTTGTAAACACGGGGCATCATTTTCGGAGTTGCAAGACATCTATCAAAGTCGATCTTGCCACTTTCTGCAAATAAAGTGTGAATAATCATCTACCAATCAAATGTCATGTGAGAAGTGATTTATGGAAGGAGATGAAGTACAATGCATTACTCAGGATTTCCTCAATAAGCTCAAGACCACCGACAACATCAGCTCCTGCAGCCTTTGCATCCTCTGCATCAGCACCTTCGGCAAAGAAAGCCACTCTCACATCCTGAACAAGGAAGATCATTTATATTTACTAAATGGCTTATATATAAAAACGTCACATGAAGGATTAAGGAGACATTTATTGGTACCTTTTTAACAGAGTGTGGTAGAGCCAAAGTACCACGAACAATCTGCAGTTTAAAACAGTGATCACAGTCGGTCCAAACATGAGAAACAGGGAAAATGATTCCAAAAACAGGATAAGAATGAGAATATTACAAGCTCAGATCGGCCTTTTTCGATGCCTAATCTCACATGAGCCTCAAGAGTTTCATCAAACTTGGCCTTAGCATTGCCCTGAACCATCAAAAATGGAAACAGCATACGAACCAAGGTATAAATATATAGAGTCCTGATCATTCTCTCCTCACTCACTCTACTTAAAAGTCAAACACAACAACACCAATTACAAGTTTCATATAATCCACACCTCTCACAGTAGTACCATTAAACAAAACTTTCATCATCTTTACTCGTTTAAAGTTCCCCAAGGTGAAACAAGCGAAGAGTTTAGCAACTTCTAAACACAACCACAGTGTCTAACACAGCTTCCTAGCCTCCTTTGATAGCCTTCTATGTTCACATTATAACAATAACGAAACTCAACTAATACGAAACATCAAACACACAAAAGTTTAAGCCTTTGATATAATACACACACAAAACGAACCATGTGGATAAAAACACAAGCAGTGAGAGCTTAGCAACTTCTAAACACAACCACAGCGTCTACCGCTATATCCACATTATATAGCTACGAGACAAGCAAAAGTTTAATACTTTGATATCAAAACACACACAAAACCAATGATGTAAATTAAAAAAGTGTTGACCTTTATCTCTCTAATGGCCTCCATGAGATCGAAAATAGGTTTCTTCCCATGCTTCAGCTCCGGCTTAAGCAGCGTCGGCAAAGGGAGCGAAGAGGTATCCTCCTCCACAGCTGTAGCTCTCAAGAACCTTCTCCTAGCTCGATTCTCCGATTCGATCCTCTTCCTCTCCGTCTCCACCTCCTCCGGCGTCCTCTCCCGATCTTCCTCGCTCACGACGCGATCCTCCGGGAGAGGAGCCACGCGCTGCGCGTAGGAGACGGGAGCGAGCGAAGGAGAGTCTTTCGTGTATCGCATCTCTTCTCGCGTCAAGCGAGAAAGATCTTCCGAGGGTTTGGCGGCGTACGACACCGGCTCGAGCTTTTTGGGGGATTCATTCGGCGGCGGAGGGTTTGGATTCGGATCTGAGGATGGAGAAGATGAGAAGAGTTTGTGGATTTGTGGGAATGGGGAGGAGAAGGGTCTGGTGAGAGATTGGCGGCGAGCTTGAGAGAGAAGGAGCTTCATTGCTGCCATTGTGTTCACTCTGAGGTTTTTCGTGTGAAGTGTGATTCTTCGAGGTTTAAAGGGGATTTGAGATTTCTATCTTAATTAATGCTTTTTCTCTGAAATTACAAAACCTCAGGGACCATATATGTAAAAACGCTTGTTCACGGTTAATACCCGAGTCTCTTGTTTTCTTTCGAAAATGGACCTCAAGTTTTGTAAGTTAGATTCACTGTGTGTTTTCAATACATAGCTTATTATGAACTGTCCTAGCAATCGGCTCAAAGCTTTCAGACAGAACAAACAAAGAAACCTCGGTTGGTGTCTTGTCTGAAAGCGTATGAATGTAATGGCGGTGGTTGGGATTTGATGTTGCTTAAGCTTGAACAGGGCCGGCTCAAACCTATTACGGGCCCTAGGGCAAAATTAAAAAAAGTGACCCTTAACCGATGAAATTAAAATTTTGAAATTGTAGTTACAGGGTAAAATAAAATCCTTTTCGTTTGAAAAGGTAAGCACAACCATAAAAGTAAAACAGTCTTGCTCTTTTTATAGCTTTTTTTTTCTTGAGAATGAAATCATTTTTTCATACAAAAACCTTCAAAATATAATATCTTTAGTCGGCTATACTTCAAAAGTCAAGTTAATTTCTAAAATTTAAGTAAAAAGAAAAGTACCCCTGGATTTAAGAATCAAAAAATGAATTGATGAAGCTGAAAGTGAAACTGAAATGGATACCTGAAACAAGAAAACAAAAAAAAATCCTCAAACGTTTTAGAAACGAAAAAAATATTTTGCTCTACCAAAAAAAATAAGTAATCTCTAAACAAAAAACAGGATAGTAAAAAAAAATATTAAAGATCACTTACATAAACTAATCAACAATGTAAGAATCCTTGAAGAATCAACGATTTTGAGAGTATTAAAATTGTATTGTCACTGAAGACGTCTTGATGAAATACACTCATGCCTAAAAAACTCACATTAGATAACTACTTTTAATGTTGATTATAATATTTTAATATTAATTATAATTTGGTAAAAGTTTAATCAAATTAACATAAATAAGATTTTGTTTCCATAAAGTTAGATTTATAAATTTTGTATTTATTAATTTCGTTTTTCTAAAACATTATACGTATAGTTTACAAAAAATAGAATTACACTACTACATTAAAAAAAAAGATTATGGGCCCCTTCCAACAATGGGCCCTGGGCGGGTGCACTGCTGGCCCCTGGTCATCAGCCTGCCCTGAGCTTGAATGCAAAAGAGCTTGGAAAACCAAGGATGGTCCGTGAGCTGGAAATGTCAATGGCACACACTTGGTGGGTTTTTTTTTTTTTTTTTTTTGTTATCGCCAAAGAGACAACTGAACAGTAGTTCTTGCTGTAACCTTGTAGGACCAGGCAAGCTATCACATGAAGCAAACGCTAAACTACTAAAGAAATATATACGCAAGTGTTTTAGTAGTGTGCTACTTGCTAATATCAATATGCATTGGTGAAATTGTGCTAACAGTATTTCGGTTAGAGTATCATCTAAACTTCATACCAAATTCAATTGGATATCTAAAAACCAAACTCAAATATTTGAATTATCAAAACAGTTGCCAAAAAAAAAGATACTACAAAACAAATTCATAGATCCCAAAACTACAAGAAAAACTATGACTAAGGCGGAGGGAACATTTGCTAAATACAATCAATGTGTATTGTCATGGGGGATGAGTTAAAAAAGGAAGTACTACAAAGAGAGAGGAATGGTAGTTTTGTAGGTTAAACACTCACTTAGATTCACTGTGTTTTCTAATACATAATAACAAGAGAGACAATGAAAGAGAGTGAGTTTGTTTTTGAAAAAAAAATCAAAAGTGGCTGAACTGTCCTAACAATAGCTCGAACATGTCTTCGGGAGTAAGGAGAGTTGTTCCCCCAATAACCAAGCCAATGTCTGGTCTTCCGCTCTCCCCCACAGCCTCTTGAGCTTCCATAACCTTGACAATGAAGAAAACAGAGACCGTTACTACAAATATAAAGTCTAAAACCAGAGATATTGAGTGACTTTGTGGTGAAGTAACCCACCTCTCGACCATTGATTCCTCCAATGACAAAGACAAGAATTACACTCTGGTCTGCAAGGCTTGGTTTTGCCTGCAATAGTTTTGAGAAACATCAATGTGTATTCTTAATTTCTCATGGGATGAGGGAAATGGAAGAAATAACATAGAGAGAGAACTAACCTGACCAAGACCAAACCTTCCAAACCCGCTTTTGAAAAGCCTTCCTACAGTTGAGGAATGATATTCTAAACCTGGTATCTCCTCTTTGCTCAACACCTTTGTTATAAGCCTATAGAGTAGCCCTTTGTTTCCAGATGGATCTCCCGGGAAGCTGCTCTCCGAAGCCAATGAGCCTTCTCTTAATGGTACATTCCTTGTTCTTAGACTCGACAGCTTGTGGAGAAACTTAAAGAAGCTGTCTACTCTATCACGCAAATCAAGTTTTAGCTGCATATCGTCATAAGACTCGTCCGCTTTACTATTGTTATTGTCTTCTTCATCTTCCTCATCTCCCCATTTTCCCCATGGATCATCATCAAGCGCATCAATGTCTAACTGATCATCAGAGGGAGTCTCTTTGGCGTCCTCTGACTTTAGGCGGTTCAACCTGCTCTCAAGCTCTTCTGTCAACCCATTTAGAAACTTGAGATTCCCTGCTGAAGGATTCTCGAGAACAGTATCGACAATGGCTTCTTTGAGAAAATGCTCTTCTTGCCAAGAGAACGGTCCCCCTGAGCCAGCTGTAGGAAAATTCTCTCCGGCAAGAATGTAACCAACTACTGTAAGAAGCAATGCGTCTCGGAAAGAGAGAAGCCCTCGTGATGATGATGAATCTGGTTTCTCGTTCTTCTTCGCTTGAAGTTCTGCCAAAGCACTTTTGTTTATCAGGTCACTGATTTGAGCAGCCAGACCTTGGCTCGTATCACCAGCGCTTACATTTAACATCATCTCCGCACTGCTGAAAGCATCCCATTTGGCGCTTTGGGATTCATCAAGCGCAGCGGCTGTAGCTGCCGCTAACTGAATAATCCCTTTGTTTCTCAACAAAGACGACTGGCTTTGCGACAACGCCTTGACCATGGCCTGGAGCTCAGGTTTCGTGGCGTAACCAGGACGAGCCCTCACGTTAACAGAGATGTTTTCGCGGCGCAGAGCTTCTTGAAGCCATTTCTTCACCAGTACACTTCCATCCTTCGTTCTTCTTTCAATCATGGCCTCTAAGTAAGGCGTCCCTCTAAAACATTCAGTGGCTACAAGCGATCCGTTTAGTAGCTCAATAGATTTCTTGTCAGATTCATTTTGTGGATCAGCAGTGTATGAATCCCAGCCACGTAAGAAAGCTTCAACTCCTTCAGGAAGACCAGACTCTTTAATCTTGCTTGGTTCTTCATTTAACAGCTCCCCAAGAGGCACCTGAACATGAAGAGAAGGACGGTCGATGCTTGGAACCCCTTGCTTAAGCTGTGCTTGTGTAGAAAATCTCTCTCCACGAGGCAATGATGAAAAGATTCGATCGAAAAGTGAGTCCCCGTGGCAGCAGGGAGTGATAAGATCAAGTGTACGGTCAACAAGTAACAAGCCGGCAGTTCTCTTTCGACGCCCTACATCATAAAGACTTGACATGTCTGTCATAATCTTCCCAACGTTCTTTGATACATCACCAAGTGAAAATATCTCCAACTTCAACTCCATCTACAATGACGTGGTCACAAACTTCAGATAAATAAACAGAAGAAATCTTCTAGTGTTGTTAACTTACCTTAAGAGCTAGCTGGTAGAGAAAATGTGCGGTAAGAGTTGCACCAGGAGGAACATCATCAGTATCAGACATAGATCCAGTGCTTATAGGAGGCAGTCCAAAACTAAGAGAATCTTCATGTTGACGGGACAAGGAGGCTTCGGCAACTGATCCTTGGGAAGGTAAGACAAACGCTCTAGGAGTAAAAGGACAAATAATCAAGGGGAAGTGGTGCACCGAGACTACCAAACCTTCTGCATCACCTGATGAATCACCAACATTGTCACTTGTGATAGGCTCCATCGTGAGGGATTCAAGTGCGGAAGAGAACTTAGGAACCCCTTTGTCTCTCGATATTTTTTCGCTCTTCTTGGTATGTTCATTGTAGTCCTGAACAAGTAAAGTTTCGTACTCCCTATACGCGTCTGGACCAAGTGGTGAATCAGGGCAGGCTGAGTGAGATCCCTACCAGATAAAATTAGTGAAGTAATTAGATAAGTGACTCAATTCCACTTAGACTGATTATAATAAACACGTTGTATAAAAGTACCAATACAAATGTACCCAACTCTTCTGTTCCAGATAAAAAAAATTGAGATCAAGGATAGAGTTGCACCTCAGAAATAGAGGTGAATACTGAGCAGCGCTGAACGCCTTCATGCGTGCTTAGGCACCGTAGCATATATCGATGAGCATCATTGAGAAGGCGAGAAGTCATAATCACAATTCTGTTTGCACAATCAACCTTTGAATTCCAATCAGCCACCTATATATAGCAAAAAGACATCAACAGTCACATCCTTTGACATTAGCTCAGAATATCGAATCAAACAGACCAATTACAAGAAACAGAAAAAAAAGAAAAAATAACTTTGGGAAAGACAATCTAAGTGGTGTTTAAGCTGACTTTGATAACAATCTTCCCATTCTCTGTCTACATCCTCAAATCAATTACCAACAAATATAAAAAAGGTTTGATCCCCTCTTCCTTAACCATCATTGTGAAACCAGAATCTACACAAGCTTACCGCGTCGAGGGAAGTCATGTTCTCAAGGCTACAGACGGAACGGGCACCTAGCTCCAAGAACAAAGGGAAAGCTCCTGCAAGCTGGAAACTTTCAGTGCACCCAGCATCAATATACACAATTGCATCCTTCACATCCTGTTCTATCTGCCAAAACACACACAAAAGTTGAAAACTTGAAATTCCCAATTACTCTCATCAAAGGCACTTTCGGATCATGAATCATTAACACTTACTTCGCGGATCGAATTGAGACAGGATATGGCGACATCGATTAGAGCCATATGGATACAGTGGAGGTCGGAGATAGGTTTAGATCGCCAGCAGATGAAAATACCGAAGAGATCCGTTGAGCGAGTCGCCGGAGAAATATCCGTTTGCTTCGCCGACGACGAGCATCGTAGCTGCTTCTTATCATTCCTGTGATGATCCTACTTTATTGGGCTTTCTCTATGGGCTTTCTCAAATTCGATTGAGATCATAAAAGAGACGTTTAAATGTTTTTTTTTTTTTTTTTTTTTTTTTGGGACAACTATGTTTGATAAATACAAAAGATTAATATGTAAAGTGATTAGATTAATTAATAACTTTTAGTACATTGATTTGATCAAAAGATCACTCAGCAAATCAAAAAGAAAACGAGAATTCTACACTTACTTCGCAGATCGAATTGAGACAAAGAGATCGCGACATCGATCATAGCCATAGCTCTCAGCTAAGCTAGAAATGGATACAGTGGAGTCGAGATTATTGTCCGGAATCACCAGAGAAACAACAATTTGCTTCAACCAGGAAATTTCAATCATCGTATTTTGGATTAGAATAGAAATATTAATTAGTGAATCTTAATCAAACCATTTGTGACCAAAATGGCTTCCACACTAGGTCAACAACTTTATAATTGGAATTGATAAACCAAGTTTTCATGTCCTAATCATATTTCAAAATCAAAAGGTAAAACTAATAAAATTGAATTTTTGTTTGGTTTTAAAATTGTTTGGTTAAAAATAAACCGATTAAACCATCGTCTATGTGTAATTAAGTTTTGAACTATTAATTCGGGGATAAATAGATTTGAACCATTGATTTAGGAAAAAAATAAGTTTATAACTTATAATTGGGGGAGATATGAGGTGATAGTTTGATAGATATATGATAGTTTTCATGGAGAAATAGTGCATTTACCATTTTACTTTTTAGATAAATGATATGTTATAAAATTATTGGTTAATTGACTTGTGATTTAGTATATGAAAGATATCATGTTTGTTAGATTTATATCTCTCACATACCTACTTTAACAAAGATGGTTAGATAAAATTTAGATTGACAACTGTTTAGTTATGAGACTGATGGTTTGCTTGGATTTACACGGTTTGTGGTGTCCGGAGGAGGATATGTCAGTGGAGCTCTCTGCGCCATCATCTCCAACCCTGCAGACAACATGGTGTCTTTCGTTAACCATGCCAAGGGAACAACAATCGCAGAGGTAAATTCTTACACTTTCTTGAGACACAAACTATTGATTATGTTTGCTGATGAAATGAGTATTTTTCTTGCAGACGGTGCAGAAGATATGATTAGCCGGACTCTTCACAAGAGGACTGCTACCAAGAATTCTGATGATTGGGTCTTTGACGGGAGCACAGTGGGGCATCTACGACTCCATCCGTAGCAACTGAAGCTCTTTTTAGGAGAGAGAGAGAGAGAGTGTGTTTCTTTTTAGACCTTATTTGTAGTTTCCTCGTTATTTTAGACCTTGACTATGTTTCCATAGACCTTGACTTTGTTTCCTCTATGTGACAATTAATTTCCAACTTCAATTTTAAACGTTGATAGCCATAGAAGTAAATATCTTGAACTTGTAGAGTAAATACACTTATCAACAATTAACACCCCATTCTCTTGATTTCTCTAGACAAGATGGCACTCTAGTTTGGCAAATTCAACATTGGCTTAGATTCATCATGTGTTTTCTAATACATAAGAAAACAACAGAGACAATGAGAGTGAAAGAGAGTCTTTCTAAAGAGATCAAAAGTGGCTAAACTGTCCCAACAATAGCTCGAACATGTCATCAGGAGTTAGAAGAATCATTTTTCCAATAACCAAGCAAATGTCTGGTCTTCCACTCTCTGCCACAGCACCTTGAGCTTCTATAACCTTGACATGATCCTTGGGGCTAGTCATAAAAAATAGAACTGTCATATGTAAATCTTAATAAAAACAAATAAAATGCCGGTTATAAAACCATTAAATAAATCAATGTCATTTTTAAACTCATTTTACTCAATTATATTATGATAATTATGTCGTATAAGTAAGTGTGATTGAAAACTTTCTGCCTCTTTTTATAAAAAAATATACTAAATTTTTAGATATCTTATAAAAAAAAATTGCTATGTTTTCTAATTAATCTGTATTTGATCATAACTAATATTTTTGAGATTCAACCATATTTTGGTATAGAAATATTAAGGAACCTTATATGGCTTCCATATTTGGTCCATAACTTTATAACTGGAATAGAGTAACCAAGTTTTAGTGTCTTACTCACATTTCGAAATCAAAAGGTAAAACTAATATATATATCAAACTTTTGATAACAACTGGTTTAGATTTAATATCCGGTGTTGAGTGTTGACCAGTTTAACAGTGAACACTAGCATATTCCAAGGCATATATATACAAGATCAATTCAAATGTTCATTAATAAAGAAAAAGTGGTTATCACGATTACATGTATATAAAACCTCAATCAATGTGTTACTTGTTACACACAATACACACGAAATCATATCATCAAATCATGGCCGAACCATCATGGGAAGAGCTTCTCGGCCAAGACAATTGGCAAAACCTTTTGGAACCACTTGACCACTCACTTCGCCGTCTTATCCTTCGAGCAGGCGATTTCTGTCAAGCCACTTACGACACTTTCATAAACGACCAAAACTCCATCTACTGTGGAGCCAGCCGTTATGGCAAACCATCCTTCTTCCACAAAGTCATGCTCGACGACGCTAGACACTACGACGTGGTTTCGTTCCTTTACGCCACGGCTCGTGTAAGTGACCACGAAGCCTTCTTTCTAAGCTCCATGTCAAGAGAGTCTTGGGACCGTGAGACTAATTGGATCGGTTATATCACGGTGACGTCTGATGAGCGGACGGCTGAGATTGGAAGGAGAGAGATCTATGTTGTGTTTCGTGGGACGACGAGGAACTACGAGTGGGTTAATGTGATGGGAGCCAAGTTGACTTCGGTAGAGGAACTGTTGATGGACGGTCGAGATGGTCCTGAGGTTATGCTTGGATGGTTCACTATTTATACAACGGCTAATCCTGACTCACCTTTCACCAAGATGAGTGCACGTTCACAGCTTCTGACTAAGGTAGTGAACTAAAGAAGATGCAATCATTTTTTCATTTAACTCGTATAAGTATAAGTTGGCCCCAACACTAAGAAATAAAACACACACACACACAAAACAAATGAAAATATAACATCAGAGTTATTACAAGATAATGATCAAACGAAATAATTGGGATGAATATTTGGCATATAAAGCAAATTTTGATCCATTTAAATTTGATAAGATATGTTATCAATTTTGTTATGAAATATGCACAAGCATGCTAAATAGTTAATTTATTAATAAATGAAATAGAAAATAGTTCATTTAGTAAAAAATGATCAAATGACAAATAACTTATGTAACTTGTCATTTTGATTGCTTGAACATCCAAAAACAATAGGATCAACCAATAATTGAAAAATTGTTGATCAATCATAAATGTTTTCAATTACAAAATGTAAAAACATGTTCAAAAGCTAGTTTTCTTTTATAAAACCACATATTCATAAGACACGAATTTTGTTTGATTACTTGATATGAGTCAAACCCGGCTTGTAACTACATAGATAAGAGAGCTGCTAGAGCTATACAAGGACGAGAAGCCTAGCATAGTCCTCACGGGACACAGTCTAGGTGCAACTATAGCGACTCTCGCAGCACTGGACCTGGCAGAAAACGTTACAAGCGGCTCTAGCGACGTGACCCCGGTGACAGCTATTGTGTTTGGTTCTCCGAGAGTTGGCAACAGAGAATTCTTAAACAGAATCAACAGACATGATAACGTGAGGATATTGCACGTGAAAAACGAAATTGATCTTATCACACGTTATCCAGCTAAGATAATGGGGTACGTCAACATTGGGACCAAACTCAAAATCGATACAAGAGTTTCACCTTATCTTAAAGAAACCCATCATCCTGGTGACTGGCATAACCTTCAGGCAAGTCATTATCTATAGACTCAAACACACAAATATTGGCTTTTAAAATAAAACAGAACCGACATTGGTCTTAATGGTTTACGGTTTGAATGGATGTAGGCTATGTTACATGTAGTAGCGGGATGGAATGGGAAGAACCAGAAGTACGAGATGAAAGTGAACAGAAGCATAGCGTTGGTTAACAAATCTTGTGCCCTGTTGAAAGAGGAGTGTTTGGTTCCCGAGTGTTGGTGGGTGGAGAAAAACAAAGGCATGCTCAAGAATGAAGACGGTGATTGGGTCATGGCTACTCCCCACGATGAAGACATGCCCGTGGTCGAGTTTGACTAATTATCTTTGATTTTTGGTTTGATTTGATTTTTTTCTTGATGTATGGTTTGTAAATGCCTGGAAGTTTGTGAATTGTGAGACTCTACTATAATTGCTAATAACAATACTCCCAAAGATTATAAGAGTGAAAACATAAACGAAACTTTCAAACGGTTTATCTTTGCTTATACGAGAAAAGATTTGACGACATTACATGGAAGCACTGATTGTTGTTTACCACATAGTCCTTAAGAAAAGTGAAACAGCGATTAAGATTTGTTCATCTTCAGGACTTGATGATCATCACTTCTTACCACGGAGCTTAGCACCAAGTGCTCTCTCGAGCTTAGAAAGGATCTGCTGGTTGGGGATAGCTTTACCAGACTCGTACTCTTGGATCACTTGTGGCTTCTCATTGATGAGCTACATAAAGAAACAAACAAACAAGTTATCTACCTGAGTTAAAGGTAAATAACAAGAGAGACAGAGAAGGGGGTTAAAAAATACTTGAGCAAGTTGGGACTGGGTTAGCTTCTTCTCAGTGCGGGCTTGCATAATAGCTTTCTTTAGCTCTGTAGGCACACGCTCATCTGGAATCAAACGTAGACAAAAAAAAAAAAAAACATCAATACACTATAACCATCACATGCCATAAGAGTCTTCAAATATTAATAGACCTCAAACCAAAACTAAGGCATCAGGCGAAAGTGAAGAGAGATTACGAGTAAGGTTCTCAGTGTCGTCATCAAGCGTCTTTGTGTTGAGGGAAGTGCTGCTTGATGCTGCCTTGTTGGTTCCAGCATTATCTAAACACAGCACAAAAGAAATATCTTGAATTTCAAATTCAAAGATTAAAATATCAATCTGATAATATAATATCAACCCTAAAGCTCAAATCGAATCGAGGACAAAAAAATCGCAAATCCAAAATACCAAATCTAATATAATATAAATTGATTCCAGAGAGAGCCTATGCTTTTAAGCGGATTATAACTAGGAATCAGAATCAGCCTCATGAATTAAGAAACAAACGTTTTCTGACGGTTTCGATATCGGCGCCGGCGCGACGAGCGGCGTTGACAGTTTTCTCGTCGCGCTTGGCGGCGGAGTTAGGGGCTCTCTTACGGATCACCACGGGCTCCCAGTCCTGAGTCATCGGTCCAGTTCCTGCCATGCTTTTCGTCTCCTTCTCCAATCAAAAATCAATCAATCAATCTTAGGGTTTTCTTTCTCTCTCGAGAGAGCTTTAGAGAGAAGATATTAAGTTAGGTGAAATGTTAAGGGGTAGTTTCGTAATATTGCCTCCCACTTGAAGAATAAATAAATAAATATATGGGCCAACAACCTTATGAAATATAATGTTTAATTAATTTACTCTTTTATAGCTAAAAATAATTATTATTACTCTTCTTCATTCTTCTTCAACTTGCACCCGATTCCTTCCGGATCTTACGCGACGGGCTCTGTTTCTGTTTCAGGTTCTTCTTCTCCGTTTTCTTTTTTGCTTTGTGGCTGCTAATTTAACTCAGATTCGACTCTTAATGCTTACCTGAGAAAACGAATCTCCGATTTTGGTGAATCTTAATCTGCACTGAATCGGATCACAATGTCTTATTGGAATCTGTGTATTGAATCATCAGTTTAGCTCAATTCGATTATATGCGGAGCATTGTGAACTCTCTAGTGTCGGGCTTATTATGAGAGCCGTTATATGATGCGATTAGCTTCACCTTGACTCAGTTTCGATTACACAATCAATGTGGTTCCGTGATTTTAATTAACCTTTACGGCTGTTGATTTTGAACCGCTCTGTGTGTTATGCTCATCTTTAGTTAAAAAGTTTCTGTTTTTATTATTTTTATAATTGAGAGAGAGAGAGAGAGAGAGATGAGAGTTTTGAGATAATGCTCTTGTTTTCAGGGAGGGAGAGATGCTTGTATGATGTAGATCAAGTGGATATGGTATCTTCCATCAAGTTTTAGTATCATCACCGCTTGTGTTTTAGAAGAAGAAGAAGAAGCTCTGTTCCTCTGTTTGGGAGATAACTGGTGAGCCTGAGAATTTGGATTTCAGATCATGCCTTACTTTGCTCAGAGGCTTTACAATACTTGCAAGGCCTCATTCTCTTCAGACGGGCCAATCCCTGAGGAGGCTCTCCAGAAAGTTCGCAATGTCTTGGGTATCTACATCTTTCTCCATTCTCTTATTTGTCTCATCATTGTTAATGATTTATTATGGTCCCCAACATGTGAAAGTTTTTATCTGATTGTTTTGCAATTACCTTATATGATTGTTTTGGTTAAGGTGTTGTTGTTGGTGGCAGTAATCGTTTATCTTACTTTACGTTTTCTTGTCTTATATGCCAGTGGTCTTCCTGTTGCACTTAGAATCTCATTTGTATTTTATGTTCCAGAGAAAATCAAGCCCTCTGATGTTGGAATCGAGCAGGAAGCTCAGCTGGCACGGACTAGGTCTGGTCCTCTCAATGGAAGTAACCAGTCTCCCCCAGCAATAAAGTATCTTCATTTGCATGAGTGTGACAGTTTCTCTGTAAGCATTACTCATTGACAACTCTATGGCTGATGTATTAAATGGTGCTAAAGTTTATGGATGGCTACTACTAGGGGGTTTTGAAAGTCTTCAGAAAAGTGTGTGTATTTTTGTGATCTAACTTAGGATGTCCTAGATGAAACATAGCATAGGAGCCCCATTCTTGTTCCTAGGTTTATATAGGAATGCTTATGTGTCAAAACCAAACTCTCAGTAGAGATAAGAAGTCAAAAATGTTCTATAGCCAATCCTGAGACGTTTTAGTTGACATTTAATGTTCTCTTCTTCGGCATATTCAAAGTTAGGGGAATAGGGGGCATCCATACTCCTTGAGAGAATCTCAGGAACCAACCATTCAAGCCATGAACCTGAAGTCTGCCCAAAAAATGCCTATGACAAATGATCTAGAAAGTATGAGTAACCACAGTTTGAGTCATATTCCGAGTGTCTCTCGCTGATGTCTTGTCCTCATTGTACTTCTACTATCACTATCTCTCACTTTGGTTCATTTTTTTTTCTGTCAAAACAGATTGGAATTTTCTGTATGCCACCTTCATCTATGATACCACTTCATAACCATCCGGGCATGACTGTGGTCAGCAAGCTCATATATGGTTCAATGCATGTGAAGTCATATGACTGGATAGAGCCTGACCTGACCGAACGAGAAGATCCATCACAAGGTATTACTGTTGTTCTTCTCTAGCTCTCAAGTTCTAACGAATCACTCTTGTTGTCTAAATTGTAAACTCTTAATTCATAAGCAGGAAGACCCGCGAAACTGGTGAAGGATACTGAGATGACGGCTCCAACCCCAGCAACCACGTTATACCCGAGAAGCGGTGGCAACATTCATTGTTTTAAAGCCATCACCCATTGTGCTATTATTGATATCTTAGCTCCACCTTACTCTTCAGACCATGATCGGCATTGTACTTACTTCCGTAAATCCAGAAGGGAAGACTTGCCCGGTAATACTCTAAGCTCTCGAAACACAATTATCATGTTAATATAGTCAGGTTGTTTCAAATTTAATCAGTACAGAACACAACAATTCAAGCTATACAGTGACTTGTAATTTACTTTGCGATGTGAAACGGAGCAGGTGAAGTAGAAGTGGATGGGGAAGTGGTAGCAGACGTGACTTGGCTTGAGGAATATCAACCGCCTGATGACTTTGTGATACGAAGAGTTCAGTACAGGGGTCCTGTTATTAGAACTTAATTTGTACGTGTTATATCTCTCTTGATTCCTCTACATTATTGGTGAAGCAGATTCGGATTTTTATTTAATATCACACTCTTCTTAGATTTGGGATCTTTTTTTATATTACTGCAAACGGGATTGTACATACGCAAAATATTTTATGTACTGGCACTTACTATCTTTACAAGATAAAATGTTTAGTTGATTTGAGCCAAGGGTTCTTTCTCTGAATATGTGGAATCTTCATTGAGTTATAATGTAAAAATTGTTTTTTTTTTTTTTTCATTTCTGAAATCATTCATCATTGCAAATTGTGTATATCATCTTGATCTTTCCTTTTACAAACATAACATTTAGAGTGAACTGAAGCTGAAGTCAATACATATGTAATAATGGGGGTGGAAGTTACTTAGTGTTTAGTATCAGTCAATGATGTTGCGGCTGTTCAACTGGTCCTCGAATCTACTACAAGAGCCAACTCTCATCTCTGTACTCATATCATTCTCAGGTGCTGGGTAATAGTCTTCTCTAAGCTGCACATCCCTTAAGTTAGGGATCCTCAACAAAAAATTCATGAAATGCTCATAAGCCGTTCCATGGATGAAAAGCTTCCTCAGAGTTAAACATTCCTGTAACAGACCTGCACCTGGAAGATAAAGACTCCTCTGGTTCACATCTCTATCTTGTGGTGGCCAATAATCTAGCTCACTCAAGCTCAAGTTACCAATTCCAATCAAGAAGAATCTCTCCCACGAGCTCAAATCCATCTGCATGGGAGGTGCAGTCAATGCGTAACCGATAGTGTCGCCGCAATCTAGTTGCATCTTGGAGAGCTTTGGATAAAGAGCAAGGCAACTTAGGCCTAGCTCTGGCTCAGCTGGCTTGTGTTTGCCTCTGCAGTCTCCTTCTATCTTGATCCTAATCTCTTCCAAGTTTGGACAGTCATCTAGTCCTGTCATTGGTAATGGTGTTAGAAACTCACCAACATTGATCCATAAAGACAGATACTCTAGCTTCTCCCACACTCTCTCTTCAGAACAGAACCCATTCAACGATTCATCTGATGAATACTTGCACCTCTTCTGACTCCTCTCATAATCATCATCATCACCATGGTTAGTCTCCTCCACACCTCCTTCCTCCTCTACACTAGACCAAACACAATCAATATGCAGTTTCTTGATCCGATCATAGATCGGTTCAACCGCCTTCAACGAAGCTGTTGCATCTAAGTTCTTACAGCAAGAGATCCTAACATCAGTCAAAGTCTTCCTCAGAAGAGTAACCATTGTTCTTACTCCCTTCACCGTCACATTCTCACACCCTTGAACCTCAAACTTACTCAGCTTACAACATCCTCTCCCTATAGCCACCAAACCCATATCACTCAAGTCCCCCGAGTTTTTAATCGACAAAGACTGTAACCCTCCGCATAAAGCTACACCCTCTAGCCGCCACTCTGTAGCAGAGCAAACACTATGAAACTGTCCTAACTTCAAAGCTCTTAACTTTTTGCATCTCGAGTTTAATGCCTCTAAAGCCACACCACTCTGCTTCACATTCTTCCCTACGTCAAGCACAAGCTCCTCTAGACACGGTAGAGCTGAGAAAACTTCCACTAGCGTCCCCACTGTAACAGCTGAGTCTCCACCATCGCTACCCGGAACAGCTCTAGGACTCGTTAGAGCCGCCGTGTCGACCATGTGGAGGACTGTTAGTTTAGGACAGTTGGTGGATACGGCGGAGAGAGTCTCGTCACCGACGAACTCGAAGTAACGTGGATCAAACGTGCACGCTACACGGAAGTCTCTAAGGTTAGGACAAGCTTTGGTTATATCAACAATCTCGCTAGACTTGTAACCATCGTTAAACGACGCCGTTAATAGATTCAAACGAGTGAGCCTGGCCGCCACGTCAGCGTAACGGAGGAGAACGGGAGGCAAGTCTTCCGTCCAGTGGTAGAAAGCGGAGAGATCAAGAGACTCGAGGAAGCCGCAGTGCTCGAAGACTGAGACGAAGTCGCCGCCCAGAGGGATCTGAGAAGGTCTCTGGTGCCAGCGGACGAGCTTGACGTGGCGGATCCTCGGCCATTGAGGGAGGAGAAGCTCGAGAGAGGAGGGAGATCGTGCGTAGACGGCGAGGGAGGAGACTGAGGGGAAACAGAGGCGGAGGCGGAGAGCGAGGAGTGTTGGAGTTATAGCTTGAAGAAACCTTAAGAGACAAGTTATATGTTTTCCTAGTTGAATTATGATTTGTGTGTTTTTGAATAATGATCATAATATTGAGGTTTATCAACTAGGAATAGGATATTGTCTATGTGATATAAATAGACATATCGTGTGATGAGATAAAGGTGTGACTTTGTTATTGAGCTTTTGATATTAAATAAGAGAAGGACTTCTTATCAAACCTTGTGATTTAATACGTGGTATCAGAGCCTTAAGGGTTTAAAGCTTGAGATCTAAGTTCAACAATCATGGCAGATGTAAAAGAAGAAACAATCGCGACTAAAGGTATTGGAACATCCTCCATCAAATATCCAATGTTAACTTCTTCAAACTATACCGTCTGGTCCATGAGAATGAAGCTCGCACTTAAGGCTAATGAAGTATGGGAAACAATTGATCCGGGAAACAAAGACGAGAAGAAAAATAACCTAGCTATGGTACTCATATGCCAATCTATACCTGAAGTGTTGACACTCCAAGTTGGCGACATGTCGACAGCTAAGGAAATATGGGAGGCAATAAAAGCTAGGTATGTTGGGGCTGAAAGGGTAAAGGAGGCTAGACTCCAAACCCTAATGGTAGAGTTTGATAAACTAAAGATGAAAGATGAAGATACTATTGATACATTCTCTGGTAAACTATCGGAAATCTCATCAAAGGCTGCATCTTTGGGAATGATAATAGAAGAGACAAAGCTTGTTAAGAAATTTCTTAAAAGCTTACCTAGGAAGAGCTATATCCACATGGTTGCTTCTCTAGAACAGTTTCTGGATCTCAACACAACAACTTTTGAGGATATTGTTGGACGGTTAAAAGCCTTTGAAGAGAGGATCAATGAAGAAGATGAAGAAGAAAGCGCACAAGATGACAAGGACAAACTGATGTACGCAAGCTCTGATTCATATGGCAGAGGCAGGGGACGTGGCGGACGTTCTACATGGAGAGGTAGAGGCCGTGGCCGTGCTGGAACGTTCTCTGCTCAAAGAGATGCATATAAGCAAAATCGAGGCAGAGATAATTCTCACATAACTTGCTTCAGCTGTGACAAACAGGGTCACTACGCTAGTGATTGTCCAGATAAACTGCTGCAAGTCCAAGAGAATGTTGAAAAAAAAAATGATGACACTGAGGAAGATGATGAATTAATGGTACATGAGATAGTTTATCTCAATGAGAGGAAGGTAAATCCTTCTATATTTGAATCTAGTCATGATACAGAGAAGGTATGGTACCTTGACAATGGAGCTTCAAACCATATGTGTGGAGAACGATTGTTTTTTATCAAACTTGATGAAACTGTGACCGGGAAAGTAAGGTTTGGTGACGATTCTCGAATTGATATAAGAGGTAAAGGTTCTATACGCTTTGTTTTCGAAGGAGGAAAGAAGAAAATCTTGAGCAATGTTTACTACATCCCTGGCCTAAAGAGCAATATCATAAGCTTGGGACAAGCTACTGAGGTAGGTTGTGAGGTTCGTATGAAAAACAACACACTTAGCTTGTTTGATAAACGTGGAGATCTCATGGTCCAGACTACACGATCGCCAAGTCGGCTCTACAAGGTAGTTTTGTCTGTTGATAGAGTTCAATGTCTGCAAATAAAATCTGCAACGGAGTCAAGCTTGTGGCATGCTCGACTTGGACATGTTAATCTCCAAACACTGAAGCTAATGGTGAAAAGGGATTTTATTGATGGATTACCGAATGTTACGATCAAGAAAGAAACCTGTGAGTCCTGCTTACTTGGAAAGCAAGCAAGAAAACCTTTCCCAAAAACAACAAACTTCCGTGCATCGAGTCCACTTGAGCTGATTCATGGAGACTTGTGTGGTCCAATATCACCGTCAACACCTGCTCAGAAGAGATATGTACTGGTGCTTATTGATGATCATACTCGGTATATGTGGACCGTGTTACTAAGAGAAAAAAGTGAGGCATTCGAGAAGTTTAAATCCTTCAAAAGGATGATCGAGCTAGAAACAGAAAAACAAATCAAGATGTTGAGAACAGACAGGGGGGGAGAGTTTATATCTCAAGAGTTCAGTGTCTACTGTGAAACTAATGGCATTCAACGACACTTAACAGCACCGTACTCCCCTCAACAGAATGGCGTTGTTGAGAGACGCAACCGCACCCTTCTGGAGATGACAAGGAGTTTGTTGAAGCATATGAGTGTTCCAAACGAGCTATGGGGAGAAGCTGTGAGACACTCCACGTACCTGATCAATCGACTAGCGACAAAGACTTTGGATGGCAAGACTCCATACGAGATGCTACGATCTCGAAAGCCAAATGTTAGCCATATAAAGGTGTTTGGATGCGTGTGCTATGCGAGAACAGAAGCACCAGGAAGGAGAAAACTTGATGATAGATCAAGAAAACTGGTTCACTTGGGAACAGAACCAGGGTCAAAAGCATATCGCTTACTCGACCCTAGTACAAAGAAGATACGTGTAAGCCGTGATGTCCACTTCACTGAGGAAAAGGAATGGAACTGGTACGAGAAAGATGAAACAGAGCACACAGAGCCTGGTGAATTTATTGTGAACCTTGGATCGAATGGCAATACTGATGAAAGTGAAAACAATGCAGTCGGTGATGATAATGAAACGACAGCAGAAGAGGAGAACGACAGTGAATCAGCTCATGATGAAGGCTCTGAAGAAGATGACCATCAACAACCAAGGAGATCACAGCGTGTAAGTACTAAACCCGCCTACCTTGAGGACTACATTTTGTTGTGTGAGATCGAAAGTGAACGGCTCTTGATGATAGTAAATGAAGAACCGTGGGATTATGATGAAGCATCAAGGCTAAAGGTATGGGTAGATGCATGTAAAAACGAGATCACTTCGATAGAAGAAAATAAAACTTGGGACCTCGTTGACTTACCTATAGGAGCCAAGCCGATTGGTCTCAAGTGGGTCTTTAAGGTCAAGCGAAACGCAGATGGAAGCATCAATAAATTCAAGGCTCGTTTGGTGGCAAAAGGGTATGTGCAAAAACACGGCATTGATTATGATGAGGTCTTCGCTCCTGTGGCTCGTATTGAGACCATACGCCTGATCATTGGGTTAGCTGCTTCAAAAGGTTGGATGATACACCATCTAGATGTCAAAACCGCATTCCTTCATGGTGACCTGAGAGAAGAAGTATATGTAAGTCAGCCACAAGGGTTTATTGTCAAAGGCCAAGAGAGCAAGGTATACAAACTTAAGAAGGCTCTTTATGGACTGCGTCAAGCACCAAGAGCTTGGAATCTGAAGTTAAATCGCATATTAGTGCGAGGTCTGAAGTTCCATCGATGCTTGAAGGAGCCATCGCTTTATCGTAAGGAAGTATGCAATAATATTCTTCTTGTGGTCGTATACGTAGATGACCTGCTGGTTACGGGATCATCACTTGAACTGATAGAAGGATTTAAGCAAGAGATGGCCACCAAATTTGAGATGAGTGATCTTGGGATGTTGACTTACTACTTGGGTATAGAAGTTTGTCAAGGAGAAAATGGAATTACCTTAAAGCAAAACCGATATGCACTCAAGATACTAGAGGAAACAGGCATGGCTTCGTGTAACCCTACACACATACCTATGGAGATGAACTCAAGCCTGTCTAAAGCATCAGATGAGAAGAGAGTTGACGAGAAGGCTTACCGTCGCAGTATTGGCTGTCTGCGGTATTTGCTACACACACGACCAGACCTCTCCTTCAGTGTTGGTGTACTGAGCAGGTATATGCAGGAGCCAAGAGAATCTCATGGAGCCGCATTGAAACAAGTTTTGAGGTACTTACGGGGCACATGTAATCTTGGACTACGATTCTATCGGGAAAAAGGTGTGAAACTGGTTGGTTACAGTGACAGCTCACATAACCTGGATAAAGATGATGGTAAGAGCACGAGTGGACATATTTTTTATTTGGGAAACAGTCCTATAACCTGGTGTTCTACTAAGCAAGAGATAGTGGCTTTGTCGAGTTGTGAAGCAGAGTTTATGGCGGCTACTGAAGCTGCAAAACAAGCCGTGTGGCTTGAAGAGTTGCTGAGTGAAGTCATGAATGAAGTTTGCATACGGGTGATCATTAGAGTTGACAACAAATCTGCGATACAACTTGCAAGGAATCCTGTATTTCACGGCCGAAGTAAACACATACATAGGAGGTTCCATTTTATACGAGAATGCGTTGAGAATGAACTGGTTGAGGTTGAGCATGTACCTGGCAGTGAGCAGAAAGCTGACATACTGACCAAGCCGCTTGGAAGGACTAAGTTCGTGCAAATGAGAAGTTTGATTGGAATTAAGGATGTGAGTGAGTTCAAGCTTAAGGGGGAGTATGTTGGAGTTATAGCTTGAAGAAACCTTAAGAGACAAGTTATATGTTTTCCTAGTTGAATTATGATTTGTGTGTTTTTGAATAATGATCATAATATTGAGGTTTATCAACTAGGAATAGGATATTGTCTATGTGATATAAATAGACATATCGTGTGATGAGATAAAGGTGTGACTTTGTTATTGAGCTTTTGATATTAAATAAGAGAAGGACTTCTTATCAAACCTTGTGATTTAATAAGGAGGTTCTGGTGATCAGTGGGGAGAGAAGAGAGGAGAGAGTGACCCCACGGGGAGAGGAAGGAGAGATCGAGGTGGGAGATGGATCGGAAACAGCCGGGGAGGAGGTGGAGGTCACGCGCGTTGCCGCGGAGAGTGAGGTGAGAGCGTGTTGATCTCTCGAGGGCGAGGAACTTGCGGGAGACGAGGGAGAGGGAGTTGCGAGCTCGTGTGTCGGTGACGAGAGCGGAGATATTGAATAAAATGACGTCAGGGAGGTCGGAGAGTGTGGTAGTGATGGTGGAGGGAGCCATGAGAGAAGAGAAGAGAAAGCAAATCTTGGAAGTGTTTGTTTTTTGAGTTTGATCAAGATTTTAGTGAAGAAGAAGAAGAAGAGAGCTGTTGTGTCGGGAGGAAGATAGCCCCGTGACGATGTCTTTGTCTTTTTTATTTAATTTTAATTTTTGATAGTTTTAGATAAATGTCTCTTGCTGTTGTGTCAGAGCATCTCCACTGGTAACACCATTAGAGCATTATTGGAGAGTTTTTACCGTGAAGTTTTTATCGGAATATAAGAATATGTTTTTTAAAACTCTTATTTAAGAGTCGGTTCTTAGCTTTTTAGTTAAAAGTTAAGAGACGGGTTCTTATATTCCGATAAGAACTCCATCATAAGAACCTCTCAATAATCATGCTCTTAGAGTTCGTATTATTAGACTATTATTTTAAAAAAAAAAAAATTTTGAATTGTAAGGACTCTAATCAAAATTGTATGTCCAATGGTGTTTACCAAACTGGAGTTCTTAGAAATAAAAAAAAAATTAAATTTTAAAACATGTGAAATTAAAATTTTTATTTATTGCATAATTAAATATAAAGATACAATAATTATTAATCTTCATCACCAAATTTGTTCCAAATATTTTCAATTAAATCATTTTTCAATTGTTCGTGTATACGCCTATTGCGAACATGATTCCGAATGCCAAGCATATTACCGAGATTTGTAGGCATGTCGGTACTATAGGACATATCCACCCGTGAACTTTTGGTTACATCTCCTTCTTCAAATTCAGATATATCGTACTGAGTGTATCCATCTCGTTCATTTTTGACTATCATATTGTGTAGTATGATACATGCTCTCATAATCTTCCCTATCTTTTCCTTGTCCCATGAAAGAGCCAGGTTTTTCACAATCGCAAATCGAGCTTGCAATACTCCAAAAGCCCGCTCCACATTTTTTTGGGTTGCTTCTTAGACTTGCCGTGCTTTCACCAAGTCGGAGATATTCGTCAACCGTGTCAGCTGCAGAACCATAAGTAAGCAGACGAATTGCTACCGTACATTTTTGTAGTAGAGAAAGATCAAACCTCCCGGTTGCATCTCATCTTTGTCGAAAGAATGGAACGTCCTCTGAGAGGCGATAGACAATACGCAAGAATAATTCCTTGTTCATGCGGAAATGATGTTTGAATAAATGTGCCGGAAATGTCGGATCTTCGCTGAAGTAGTCATTCCATAAACGGTTGTGTCCTGCTTCGCGGTTTCGTTATATATAAGCACATTCCCTTTGCTTATTGGGTTGGGCCTCCACTATGTTGTTGTATGTATCTTCGAAAATATCGTCGAAAGCTTCGTTCAATCTTCGAAGATATCGTCGAAAGCCACGTCACTAAGGACTCAGTCCTTAAACTCCTTAATTACGGACCGATTTTTAGCAAACTTAGCTTTGTTAATAGTATTTCATTCAGATTAACCTAGGAACTAGTGCTAAGAACTGGTGAAAAACCACCGTTACGGATGCTCTTAGACCGAATAAATTATCTGTAATGAAGGTGTTGAAAAACCAAAAAAGCTTTAGTGGATTATTTGGAGTTGAATATCATAAAATAGAGTCCAAAAAAGGTCACATGTTATTATGTTATTAATTATTAAAATGGAAGAAATTTTTTATACACTAACTATTTTATCTCAATTATTTAATAAAAATAATCTATTTATTAAACTATTTAATATTTTTTTTTATTTTAATTTGCTAATTAATTTACAAAAAAAAATTGTTTTTATCTTTAAAAATGAGTTTTTAAAAATAGAATCTACATTTGAACTCTTAGTTATTTTAGAATATTAAAGGTTTAGTTATAAATTATTTTAAAATGACTTAGATTTGATAATTGTTTATTTTTAATAAGAAGATTTGATGAATTAAATAGATGGATATAATGATGATTTTTAAAACAAAATTTCTAGATGATTAAAATTTAAATATTTATTGAATTAATTATTATGTGAGAAAAAGAGCTGATGTGGAATAAAAAAACTGATATGGATATTAAAGCAGGGTGTTGAATAAAAGCACCAATATACATACTAAGGGTATGAATGGTGACCAGGGAACGACGAGGAATAATGCATTCCCTAACGTTCCTAAAAAAAATTACCATTCACAAGGAATAATAATTTCCTCTCATTCCCTTTCATTCCCTTTTTTGTAGAGAATTAAAGAACAAAATTATTCCTTGTCAAATTTGATAAGGAATAATCATTCCTTTTCATTCCTGATATTTTATTCCCGTACATTCCTTTTTTATTCGTTCCTTTTGTTTTCCGGATGGTCACCAGTCGGACCCTAATTGGTCCATTTTTTCCACGGACATCAATATTAATGAATTAAACACAGTTTCCTTTTTCTATCGTTTGCGTTTTGAAGTAGCTAATGTATATAAAATATATGGCCTAAATAGTATATATTTTTTTTTTGAAAAAGCTTTGCAAATATATATTTTAATAATAGAATAAAATACACCAGATCATAAAAAAATTTAAGTGGCGATAAGCATATGAGAAGTTGAATGTGATGTATAGATCTTAAGAGCAAGAGCAGTGCATCTTTTTGGACCCTACTTGTTCGAGAAAAATCCTAACTCAGAAAGTCCACCTTCTCACGAACTGATCTTACTCGTTACTCCCATATCGAATTACAATCACATTATTTTTCATTTGTTTTTTTTTTGTAAAATAACTATTTTTCATTTGTAATAACTTATAAATTTCTTTTCTTTTACTTGTTCTAAGGAAAAAGAAAATAGAACAATCTCTCGCGTAATCAATAATGACTAAGATGAACAAATATCAGCAAAATATGGCAATCAAATAAGCAAAATATTTTTCCACGCAATCAAATAACGAATATTAGCCCAATATTAAGTTTATACCCATATTTTTATCTAAAAAGGTAAAAAGTATTGGCTTCCGGGAATCAATCAATACTGATTCGCTCGCTGTTTAAAGTTCCGTCAATGATATGAATTGTAGGTATTATTAGCTGTGTGTTGACAAAAAAAAAAGGTATTATTAGCTGTGAAGTACTTTCGATGTCCTCCAAAGTCTAAAGTAAAGTTGTGGAAAAGAAAACATTTTGTTCATTCGGTTACAAACTGATAATATATACTATGTAAACCCTTATCCGTATCCCTTTTTCTTGTGGGGAACCAATTTCGACCCCAACAATTTAGGTCGTGCTTAACTCTTATGGGGGGTAACCAATTTCGACCCCAACAATTTAGGTCGTGCTTAAATGTTAGTCAATCGTTAACAAGATAAAACGACGTCGTTTTGATATACGAGAAAAAATGTCAATTTCGACCCCAACACTCTTAGTCGTGCCAAATAGGACCCGAACAAATGGTCAGTGCCAAAACCGACCTCAACTTAATTATAATTTAAGAAAAACTATTTGAACTTCTTAAAACGTGCATAAATCTACATTGACTCTAACAAAAATTAGTCAACCGTTAACGAGATAAGATGACATTGTTTTGATATATATATATATATCTTTTTAAAATATATATATATGTTCATTCCGAAACTCAAACCGTGTTGTGATACCCTTTTAAATAGGCACACTAACAACTAGATAAAAGTAATTTTTTTAAATACTATTACAAATTTGAAATTATATAAACTACTATTATTCTTCATCTTATCCAATTTAAAATTTTGGTGACAATTTTTCCTGATTTATATAAATACATTAACATGTTTTTATTTATCATATCTTTAATAAACTAATATCTTACTAAAATATAAATAAATATTTTAATTATTATACGATCATAAATATGCTTAAAATTTTGAATATATTTATACAATTTTTTTATTTAAATTATTTTTAATTTTTAAACTTAAGTGGAATTTTTTTTTATTTTTCAAAGTTAATATTATATATTTTGATATTTTGTTCAAAAATGTTAAGAGGCCTTTTACCTTTCTTTCACTAAGATATGTTGTACAAAATATTAGACATATTAAACAATAACTAAAATATATAAAGCAATCACCAAAGTTTTAAATTGGATAAGATGAAGAAGAATAGTAGTTTATATAGTGGGGAATTTCAATTTGTAAAAATATTTCAAAAAATTATTTTAGTTTAATTTTAGTGTGCCCCTTTAAAAGGATATTCCGGCACGGGTTTGAGTCCCGAAATGAACATATTTTTTAAAATATATATATATATATATATATGGGGGGTTGGGCAAAACTTGGGAAAAATACCAATTTCGACCCCAACAATTTAGGTCGTGCCACTGATCGGTGCCAAATACGACCTCAACTCAATTATAATTCAAAAAAACAACTCAAACTTCCTAAAAAGTGCTTAAATCTACATTGACTCTAACATAAGTTAGTCAATCGTTAACAAGATAAAACGACGTCGTTTTGATATACGAGAAAAAGTGCCAATTTCGACCCCAACACTCTCAGTTCTGCCAAATAGGACCCGAACAAATGGTCAGTGCCAAAACCGACCTCAGCTTAAATATAATTTAAGAAAAGCTACTTGAACTTCTTAAAACGTGCATAAATCTACATTGACTCTAACAGAAATTAGTCAACCGTTAACAAGATAAGACGACATCGTTTTGCTATATATATATATCTATTTAAAAAATATATATATGTTCATTCCGAAACTCAAACCGTGTTGTGATACCCTTTTAAATGGGTACACTAACAACAAGATAAAAATATTTTTTTTAAATACTATTACAAATTTGAAATTATATGAACTACTATTATTCTTCATCTTATCCAATTTAAAATTTTGGTGACAATTTTTCTGATTTATATAAATACATTAACATGTTTTTTATTTATCATATCTTTAATAAACTTATATCTTACTAAAATATAAATAAATATTTCTATTGTTATATGATCATAAATATGCTTAAAACTTTGAATTTATTTATACAATTTTCTAATTTAAATTATTTTTAATTTTTAAACTTAAGTGGAGTTTTTTTTATTTTTCAAAGTTAATATTATATATTTTGAAATTTTGTTCAAAAATGTTAAGGCCTTTTACCTTTCTTTCACTAAGATATGTTGTACAAAATATTAGACATATTAAACAATAACTAAAATATATAAAGCAATCACCAAAGTTTTAAATTGGATAAGATGAAGAAGAATAGTAGTTTATATAGTGGGGAATTTCAATTTGTAAACATATTTCAAAAAATTATTTTAGTCTAATTGTTAGTGTGCCCCTTTAAGAGGATATATCGGCATGGGTTTGAGTTCCGAAATGAACATATTTTTAAAAAATATATATATATATATATCAAAACGACGCCGTCTTATCTTGTTAACGGTTGACTAACTTCTGTTAGAGTCAATGTAGATTTAGACACGTTTTAAAAAGTTTGGGTGATTTTTCTTAAATTATAATTGAGTTGAAATCGTTTTTGGCACTGACCATTTGTTCGTGTCCTATTTGGCACGACTGAGAGTGTTGGGGTCGAAATTGACATTTTTTCCCCGTATATCAAAACAACGTCGTTTTATCTTGTTAATGGTTGACTAACTTCTGTTAGAGTCAATGTATATTTAGGCACGTTTTAAGAAGTTCGGGTAGTTTTTTGAATTATAATTGAGTTGAGGTCGTATTTGGCACTGATCAATTGTTCGGATCGTATTTGGCACGACTAAAATTGTTGGGGTCGAAATTGGCACTTTTCCCGGCAAAACTTTGATAGATATAGTAATAGTACATCCTCATCAAGTCATCACTCTTCAAAGTGTCATCTATTTCTCCTTTTTCTTTATAATTTTTAGCGTTTCATCTCATAGCAAATGTTTTTTGATAAACTCTATCGGTTGATCCGGTCGGCCCCGGGAGGAACGCAATTAGTGCTACAGAGTGGACTAGCACGAAAGCGTACCACACTGCCTGACCTGAGTTTGGAATACCTTCCGACTAATGCCAGGAGGTAGACCAATCATCTGTTATGGCCCACCATGTAAACCACTTGGGCCAAAACCCAAGCCCAGACTGGCCAAGTAGTGATAATTTAGTTCCCAGGGGGAATCGAACCCATGACTGATGTGGATACACACCAAGCCCCAAGAGATTGTCACTAGGCTACCACCACTTTTTCGTCTCGTAGCAAATGTTTTAAGTTTAGAAATGTGTTTGAACTAGAATCTTAGCGGTTGTTAGATTTTCTTTAAGTATATGTATGTTAGATAAGTGAACATTTTCCTAATATCAGTTTAAAAATACGATGAAATGATTAAATAGAAAATTTTGTTTATAAAGAAGCACAATTTTGTAAAAGATGACATGAAAATACTACCGTAAAAATAACTTGCATGGCAAACTACATGTATTGGTAGTTTGATATAAGAGAAACATCAGTCTATGTGTTGAATTTTCGGTTATCGACATATAATATCAAATCTTATCGTGGTTACATATTTTAAAATCCGAATAAAAAAATAATATTAAATCTTTTCATCGTACCGTGGTCTACTAATAATTACAAAATATTGATAAATAATCACTAAAAGATGATGTGTCCAGCTTAGTTGTGATTTTTCTTAAGCAAAGTTGAGAATTTTGAAACCAAAGCCAGACTACTTCAATGTGTTGAACTTTCAATATAATTAGAAAGTGATTGAAATTATGAATGGTTGATATAATTGCATGACAAATCTCCCACCATTGTACCATTATCCATTTGTTAGTTTATTCATTATTCTATATTTGCGGATGAACTAAAACATTAGCAGTGTCGACATATCAAATCTCTATGTGTAATGATTTAAAAGGGATCAAACCACGTTTGATTATATAGTACTGTTATAAAAAGTAATTTGTCTAGTTTACCATATAATAAAATTTTGTAGATAATAATTTGCACTGTATGATTGGGATTATACATATTATACACTGTCTACGTGTGTATTTCTGTTCGTTAACAAAGTTAAAAAATGTCTGATGGACTATTTTACGATCCATAGTCCATTTCATGATTACATGCGTGCTAATTAAAAGGTAATTTACGTATGCGATACAAATAATGACTAATCATTATAATGATAGTCCTACGAGTTTATTTACCTGGCATGAATTCTGATAAAGTGAATTACCTTCCGTGTGAAGAAAACTGAATTATTTATAAACTTATAGTTTATGTTTTCTCCTACTTACAAATAATGCATTCAAGAAGGATCCTGATTAATCTTCGTTTTACAACTGTTAATATTTTATTCTATAGAAATTAGAATCCATAAACTTTAAAATTTTAATACATCGATATTTTAAAAAGAAACCATTCCCCATGCAAAGAGTAAAGTTGCACAGGAATGGTGCTGTGGCTCAAGCGGATAATGGAGACTCGTGTCTCTCGGCATCCGTATAAGCTTAACTAATCTCCCTTGCAAGAGTCAAGCTGAAGCTTCATACCATGGGATCCTCCGACTGAGAAAATGCACCTTCCGGTGTCGTTATGGTTGGACAAGCGCACCATTCCAATCTTATGGCTTCAGCCGTTATGGACTTTGATTAGTATTCTTAAGTTAGGGTGAAGGGAGTGGTTTGAAGTTGCTTTGTACTCTCGCTTTTGTGATATAATTAGGTGGTTTAAGAGGCGGTTCATCCCGAGTCGAGGGATGAATTCGTCTTTGTAGTGGTAAAAAATACAATGTTGATCATGATTGGGTAGAGTAGGATCCTTGTAAGTGTTTCTAGACAATAATAGATCTCGGCATTGTATGTGGGGTTAAAATCTGGGAAAATGGCTCATTCCCCTATGAACTAGTTGTTCCCGGCTTTTTCACACACGAACTTATAAGTCATGCCAAAAACCACATGAACAACGGAAAAATAATTTATTCCCCTATGAATTAGTTGTTCCCGGCTATTTCACACACAAACTTTTAAGCCATGCCAAAAACCACATGAACAATTCTTTTTTTTTTGAATTACATACACAAAATATCGATTTTAAACTAATTCCCCCAAAACCGTAAATGGTGTTGTTTAAACGTTAACTTGGTTTATGAGTGGAGGGTCGGTTTCATTTAGGTTGATAAAAACATAATACTATGTCGTTTTTTTCTTCTTCTTTTTGTCAACTGCTCTTCTTCTTCAGAAATCTTTTTACTCTTCATCATCAATTGAGGATAAAAAAAATTATTCTGCATTTTCGAGTTATATGACATAGTAACCGGTTGGGGTAGATATTTTCGAG
>NC_027751.1:2388396-2411562 GCF_000695525.1 Brassica oleracea var. oleracea
ATTTTCTGCTCTTCTTTCTTTATGCATCATGTAAAATGTTTTATTCTTTTGCATGATAATAAATTTTATCCCCAATTGATGAAAAGTAAAACGATTTTTGAAGAAGAAGAGAAGTTGACAAAAAGAAGAAGTTGAAGAAAAAAAACGACGTAGTATTATGTTTTTATCAACCCAAATTAAACCGTCTCTCCTCCTATCATATAATCCAAGTTAACTTTTAAATAACATTATTTACGGTTTTAGCGGAATTAGTTTAAAATCGATAGTTTGTGTATGTAATTAAAAAAATAGAGTTGTTCATGTGGCTTTTGGCATGACGTAAAAGTTCGTGTGTGAAATAGCCGGGAACAATTAGTTCATAGGGAAATAAGTCATTTTTCCATTGTTCATGTGGTTTTTGGCATGACTTAAAAGTTCATGTGTGAAAAAACCGGGAACAGCTAGTTCATAGGGGAATATGCCATTTTCCCGTTAAAATCTCTATGCAGTTGAAATCTTGTATTCACGATTTGGTAAATGAAAGTTGATGTTTAAACAAAAAAAACATCTAAAAGACTTCTATAATCCCCAAAGAGTACGAATGCTTGACGTATAAATTAAGCTTGCATATTAATTATATAATCCCCAAAATTCTAGTTTTTAAGATAAAACTGTATTACAATTATAACTTAATAGTACATTTATACACAATTTAATTCAGTTACTTGTATAAACATGGACATAAGAGCGTGGGTACTTCAGTGGATTAATAGTCGCCTTTATATGTCGACGCATGTGTAATCACCTGTACATATGTGCATATGTGTTTTGTGACCGGCAAGATGAGTAGGGATGAGATAATGCGTGCCCTACGTATCTTAATCTTCTCACTTTCTAAGGCAAAAAGAAGGTAAGAAAATAAATTATAGTTGCAAGCCACTGTACGCTTTCGTGATTATGCTCATTGAGTTATCCATTAAACTTTTAAAAAGATTAATAACTGACTTTAACAATATTTTAAAATACCATTAAACTTTTAAAAAGATTAATAACTGACTTTAACAATATTTTAAAATACCATTAAACTTTTAAAAAGATTAATAACTGACTTTAACAATATTTTAAAATACAAAGTTGTATCTGCATTAGTAATATCATAACCTTTTCTGTTTTTTTTTTGCAACAGTGACTGAGAAATTAGTTCCTTATCGAGAACAAAAGGTCTATTCATATGAGACATTTTCAACTAAATCATTTCACCTTCTTTGCTGGATCTATTATACATTTTGTACATGTCACAGATCATTATTTAAAGTTACGCTATAGCAATCAGTTTTGCTTGTTTCGTAGTTGTTGCTGATTTTGTTACCTTACTCTCATTAATTAACCTTATAAGATTATATTTTAAAAGATATATTCATCATATTTTATTTTTTATATGAGTTATACTTTTGAAATAGTTGGGTAAATTTTAGCTCTCCTCTTTTCATTTTGTACAACAACACATCTATTAGCAAACCAAATAAGAGGCGTAGAGACAAAGTCGTTTGATATATATTCTTGAGGAAAAGAAGTAAAGTATGTTAGATGCATGCATCTATAAGGAACAAAGGCAGATTGATCTTTAGAGAAAATATGCAATTAAAGTAGGAACGTGAGGGAGAGAGTGAGAGGTTGATTTTGGACTCTTGTTTTGGTAATGTGTCTCTGTGATGTTTTGGATTAATTGACTATAGTTAGGGCTGGGCAAAAAACCCGGATCCGAAAAACCGAACCGAACCCGATCCGAAAAAGTAGTATCGAACCCGAACCGAAATTGATTAAATATCCGAATGGGTTCAAAATTTTGGTATTTAGAAAACCGAAAATATTTCGGGTACCCGATTATATCCGAAATTGATTTATATACCTATATATATTAATTATTTTTAGATTTAATATATATTAAGAACATCAAAATATATAAGATACTTTTAACTTATCCAAAATACTTATAAATATATACAAATAGTCAAAAGTAACATGGCTAAAATAGCTAAAGTATACTCAAAACACCAACAATACTTATTGATTCTCAATCCAAATATTCAAACCAAACCAATTTATATGTTAATTTTAGGTACTCTGACATATGCTATTCAAATTTATATGTAATATATTGTTTTGTTTATAGATTTTGAGAAATTTAAAGTATATAATGAATTTTAAAAATTTTTAAATAATTTAAATGGGTTATCCGAACCCGAACCGAACCCGCAAAGATCCGAACCGAACCCGAACCGAAATTTAGAAATACCCGAATGGGGCTGAAATCTTTGAACCCGAAAACCCGAAACCCGAATAGACCCGAACCGAACCCGAATGGGTACCCGAACGCCCACCCCTAACTATAGTTATGGCGCCAATTCCATAATATATTTGATCTTCACAACCAAAAATTGTTACCATGTAGAAGTCTAGACTTCTATACAATTATAATTTCTATACTAACAATCTTTTTTCTGTCTATATCATATATTGCATAAAATTTTATGAGAGTTACTTTTGACATCAGATTTTATTTTTTCGCTTCTATTCATAGTTTCATATACGCCTGTATATATACTAAGAAAACATGGAAACATTTTTATGAAATGATATGTTTTGATAGCATGATATCATTGTCATTAGCATTCGACAATTCTCAACTTCGCAAACGGGAAAACAATAATTAAATACGCTTTCACCAATATAAAAGTACATGGTTACAATTACACAATATGAAAGTGGATACATGTATTCAATCAGGAAGTAAATATTGATCATCGAGTAGTCTCATGACATTATATTACATGCAACTATAACTAAAGAGGTTGCTCGAAACAATAGTGCACTGATTTTACATTACAATAGTCCAAGACTTTTTTAAACGGATAAACATGACATACTCTCAATCGTTTCTTTAATCAAAGATAATAGAACCCAAGTCAATAATATATATTATATTTTCAAGATCATTTTCCCATCCTTGACCTATATTATGCTCTGTTATCCAAACTCCATAATTTTCTAATAACCATTCCAGAAATACATCAATTCGAGTTATTACTAACTAACTGGCTATGATGCGATACCATTAGCGAATTTTCTAGTTTAATGTTCATCAAAAATAGTTAATGATGTCTCAAGATTTTTGTTTATCAATTTGATTTGATATCTCTTTCTATTATTCATCGTGTATCAAGTGTAAGATCATAGAACAATGTACACATCACACAACTCCAACACACAAATTAATACTTAAAAAAAGAAATTAATGAATTATCTATTTTAAGCCACCTTTGTCTATATAGTGGAAGCTTTGGTGTGCTTTGGCCCGGTTGTGAATTTAATAGCCGAAGAAATAAAGAAGTGGTGGAAAATGAGAATGACGTGTAAGTAGATAAGTGGTGACGTGAAGTGAAGTGAAACTTCGTTTCCTTAGCTAGATTTTCCTTTAAAGTAACACACAAGCTTTCTCAGTTTCACAATGTTGCATTGCATGTCGTTTGCATTTTTTCCCTTCAAATTTCATATCAATTTATTGATGACGTGGACGTCTTGTAACGAAGCAGTTCCAGAAATTTCACGTGTCATATAATGAATGATACCTATGGTTTAACAGAAGTAAGTGGACCGTTTTTATCATCAGCAAGTCGAACAAAACATTCTAAAAACAAACGAAAATTTATTTATTTTAATAAATATATAAATTAAAATCTGAAACTCTTAATTTATAGTTATGTTCTTAACTTTAAAGTGTATAATTTTAAAACGAAAATGAAGCATATAAATGTAGCTATTAACTTCTTAAATTACATCATTAGTACTTAAAATATATTTGATAATTTACTGGAACCAATTGGACACCGTCGTGGTTTGCGCTGAGCATTTTTGGCTTAAGTTAAGACTTAGCTCAACAGATTAGGTCATGACAATGACTTGCGAGGAGCATGGAGTTTCACGAGAGCTGGAAAACAAAGATGTATCAATAGATTGAGGGAGTTTATTGCCCTATATTTTGAAGGTTTATTGAAGAAATTTATTGGGCTTATTTAAATGGTCTTATACATTTCTCAATTGAGCTCGCTTTTAAGCTCAAGTTACCAATTCCAGTCAAGAAGAATCTCTAAACAAACTCTAATCCATCTGCATGTGGGAGGTGCAGTCAATACGTCACCGAATGTGTCCCAACAATCTAGTTGCATCTTAAAGAGCTTTGGATAGAGAGCAAGACAGCTTAAATCTAGCTCTGGCTCAGCTAGCTTGCGTTTACCTCTGCAGTCTCCTTCTTTCTTGATCCTAATCTCTTCCAAGTTAGGAAAGTCATCTATTCCTGTCATTGGTAATGTTGTTAGAAACTCCATTTTAAAAGTCTCGGAATATTGTAGTTAATATACTATCATCATGTGCACTATTGTTTGGAGAAGTCTAAACCATAGTTGCATTGCTGTACTATAATAATCATGAGCACTATTGTTTGGAGAAGTGACAGAAGTCTAAACCATATTTTCGGCATATATTAGAAATTGTTGATCATCATTGTTAAAAAAAAAAACTATTGAAGGTAAACAATAGTAGATGAAAAAAGCAACTAAATTCAAAAAAAAAAAACGTCTTCTCGTGTATGTTCTCTCTTTCTTTCTCAAAATTCGATAACAAGGATTTGCAAATCTCTTTATCTCAACAATAGTTTTTTTTTTTGCTGCAGGCAAAGATAAAGATGGTTCCGACTTTTGTAAGACCTGCTATAGCTCTGGTGACTCGCGGATTTTGTAGATCCGTCCACACTATTTCTACATCCAGAATGGTAACTTCCAAATCTGCTTTCTGGACTTCAATGTCTGGTACATATCTTGGATACGGTTATTGGGGTAAGTTAGATTACTTTATTTTCTATTAAAAAAAAGAAAATTCTGAATACACTGGTCACTTACTCTTTCTTTTTTTTTTCTCTCTTCTAGCGTGGTACAAGATGTTTGAGCAAGCTTCTCCAGAAGATGATGCATAATCAAATTATGCATATTTTGTTATTTACTAAAAAAAAACTATACTATTGTTTCTTTTGTTGTATTAATCTCTTCTATTATGAATGTATGGACTAAAGAAGTTAACATTATAATTAACATTGTTTCTAAAGATGTTATGTGACAGAACAAAGATAATTAGATAGTGCTGCTAGTGTCATGATGAACAAGTGTCCAAAAAATATATACTTTTGCTCAATTCAGTGTAGATTCATCTTATATTGAAGTCAGCTTGTTGCCCTAGATTCAGACTTGAAAAATTAGATTTTGAGATGTCGAAAACAGTGAAATGAGGTTGTCTTAAGAACTTTGCTAGTGGTTTCCTCCATTTCTCAGCTCCACAGATTATAGCATTAGCGTATTCCTTGTTGTATATCTCAGCAGCAATGTTTCGTCCACCAAGATAAAATATATTTTCAATAGGCACACCAGCTATCCACTAACACCAAAGATAAGATTAGCTTAAGATATGTCAATACAAAGGGTAAACATCAAGAAGAAAGAAAAAGCTTACTTGCTTGATAGATTATCTTTGTTGGGGTAATGATATGTGGAACTGGTGCAAGAGCAGTTTCAGTACCCTTTGACAGAGAGATAATAATAGGAACCGTGATCCCTCTCTTTCCAGTACTTACTAATCTCTTCAAAAACTTCCCAAGATCACTCTGCTCTTAGAACTAATTGATGTTAAAAAAGGCTATTAAAAGCTTCATGGCTAGAAATCCAAAACAATCACCACCACCTAAACTTTATATTCAAATTCGGAAAAATAAAACGGATTAGAGTGCATATATGATATAAGAAACGCATTTTAGCTTTATTTATCAGTTTATTAATACTAATTCATACTCGGATGTAAGGAGAAACATGTTTCATAAGAAAATAAGCCAACTCAGATCAAAATATATACACAATTACACACCAATTGTTTGGTTACAGAGTAATCAAGTAACAAAGCAGACTTCTTTGACTTCGGAGGAACAAAGTGGTGTCTCTGAAATGGCTCCCACTACCACATGCATCGGTTGTTGCCATGAAACACTCATCATCATTAGCATCCACAGTCCACGCTGATACATCCTCCCTGCAGCCGTCGGTTCTTTTTAAACGTGAGAAAAATCAGAAACTTCCCTGTCGACTCTATATGCCAAGAATATTACATCCATTTATATATCTGTAGAGAATAATTAAAAAAAAAACAATTTCATATTTATAGTTTTGTGTCAAAAGACAATTTTCTTTTATGACAGAAGTTGAAACATACGATGTTCTGTGTGATCAAAGCTCTAGTACATCTTTGACATGCCGTACCGAACACCTCCAACTTTCCGGTGAGCAGAACCACCGGGAGCAGCCGCTGCAGCAGCCGCCGCAACTCCTATTCCTGCTGTTGCTTGCAACAGATTTGTATCTATTATGATCCGGTGATCACTCATGTTCTCCGCCTTGTGCATTCCGGTTCGAGCCATGATAAACGGGTTGTTATCTATGTTGATTGCCACGTCTGGTTGTGCGTATATGTTGTATTGAGATATCTGCCTTGCCTGCTTCTCAGACTCCATGGTTGTTGTTGTTCTCCTCTCTTGTTGCTTCCCCATGGCGGCTGTTGATGCAGACTGTTGTTGAAAGGGGAGAGAAGTAGTAGTGCTACGGATGAATGATCTCGGGTCGTATGCATCTCTACTGCTTCTACCGTTGTCAAAAGGCGCCACCGGGCCCATGAATGCGCTTGGTTTGGCAGCTGCTTGAATAGAAAGAGAGATGGTTGCTGTTTATAGAGTTTGGTTTTGGTGGATTTCAGGATGAGTGATGATGATAAGTACCTGAGAGGTTTCTTTGTTGTGCTTGTAACGTTGCATGATGATTAAGAGGAATGTTTCGAGTTGTTTCAGGGTTCAATGTGTTTGTGCTGTTCATAAGTTTCGGTTGTCCTCCTCTTGCAACTCCCGTTGAGTGTATAACTGTTGACCTGAAAGCATACAAACAAAGTGTCAGAACTCAGAAAAATGTATTATTTCTTCCACTTAACAATTCGGAATTTCAATTTTACCAAAATTTACAATAATCATTTTAATAAATACATTAAGTTTGTGATGAAAAGATTAAATTAACTCTCATAAACCACTTATAAATGTTTAAGAATAATTTATAAAAGTTTTTAAATCCAACTTCATTCCCTAAATACTAAATCGTAAACAATAATCATTAAACTCTAACCCAAATGTTATGGTATTTTGACCTTAAACAATAATCATTAAACTTTCACTCAAATGTTATGGTATTTTTGATTGAGAGTATTTTTGAAAAGTGGTAGACAACTTAAGTATTTTAAGCAATTTCTCAAATATAAAATAAGGATGTACCTGGGAAGAGAGGCATGTTTCCTTTCTAGAGGTGCAACAGGGCCAGTCTTCCCACTGTTTTCTTCAAGATGTGCAAACTGTCTTCTAAATTGATCAACAGCACTGCAACAGTACAGACAAACGTTAGGGATTGGGATGTAACTAACACAATGCTTGCTCAGAGATGCAACCATAGATAATTAAGTAAGACCTTGGATAGAGAAAATTGGTTTTATCAGCACCGCTCATGTGATCTTTTAGCAGCTGAGGATGGTACTCAAGTATCTCCCTAGATATCAGCTCTCTGATATCTTCTTTAGTGACCTTCCTTCTCTCGAACTCAAACTCCATCTTCGTAATGGGCTGACACGATGGCTCCCTCTCCACTTTCGCCAGTCCTTTGAAATATGGATCCGCAAGTGCCTAATGAAAGCAAAGTATCAGAACCAAAGCATTGAGGTGATTAGTCAAATAATGTAAGCTGAAAAGTAACCTCTTCAGCGGTTGGCCGGTCTTTTGGATCAAAAGCGAGAAGCCTCTCCAACAGCTTCAAAGACAAAGGATCTGCGTTTGGAAACTTCTGAGTAAACGGAATAGGTGGCTTCTTCCTCATGCTTGTCAAGTACCTCATTGCCTTCTCATTCCTCACCTGTATGGTCCTTGCTTTTAAGATTTTGCAGAAAACTCAATACACTTATGTCTACTAAGAAGAAGAGATCAGTACCCGGGAGATGGTGTCCAGGGAAGGTGTCCCGAGCAGATCAGTCATAAGATCAAGCTGGTGAACCACATTCTTTCCAGGGAAAAGTGGCTTTCCCATCAATACTTCGGCGAAAATGCAGCCTATACTCCAGATATCAATTGCTGGTGTATACTACAATAAAGCCAAATCCACCAAAAGTTAGCTCACAGTAACAGTTTCAAAGATGTTTATATAGAGAACGAATTGAACACCTTTGAGTAAAAAGATCCGCAAAGCTCTGGAGCTCTATACCATCTTGTAGCAACATAGTCCTGTAAAGTCAACAGAGGATTAGGTTCTGCAATGTATTGATGAGTATGTATACAAACTTAACGTACTGTCCAGAAGATTGTTGTGGGGGTGTCATTGAAAGCCACTCTCGCCAATCCAAAATCACAAATCTTGAGTTTACAGTTTGCATTAGCCAATATATTCTTTGGCTTCAGATCTCTATGGTAGACATTAGCTGCAACAATCAAAATTGCATAAGATATTATCACACATGACTAAAGTCACAGACCAAAAATATAAGACTACCTGTGTGAATGTACTTGAGTGCACGCAATAATTGGTATAGGAAAAACTGGTAATGCTCTTTGGTCAAATCATCATTGGCTTTAATAACTTGGTGAAGATCAGACTCCATGAGCTCAAACACAACGTAGATGTCTTTGAACTCTCTCCGCGAAGGGGGGAGCATAATGTGCTTGATTTCGACTATGTCCGGATGCCTCAGGAGCCTGAGGAGTTTTATCTCCCGGAGGATCCTGGCGGCGTCTGATATATGCTCGAAGATGTCGTGTATTTTCTTGATGGCGACTTTCTCGCCGGTAAGGGTGTCTATGGCTGAGCAGACGACTCCGTAGCTGCCTTTTCCGATTACTTCTTGGATTTTGAACCTGCTGGCGTCACCGTAGTCAGAAAAGAACTCCATCTCTAGATTGTTCTGTTACAGATAGCAACTTCTAAGTCAGGAAACACACTCTATATAGTTCGAGACAATTCATGAGCATTGTAGTTTTAGAAACTAGGACACATCACACATGAATTGCTACAATACTTTTAAAATCTTCTGAACTACGATGAACCAACTCATAAACTTGCAGACACTGCTTAGTGCTTAAAAGACTCAGACAACTGACAGAAGAAAATAACGAGACATAACAACGTGAACCACATGTCATAACAAGTCAGGAAACACTCAATTGTACGACACAATTCATGAAAATTGTAGTTTTAGAAACGAGGACACATACATAACACATCAATCAGTTGCTACAATACTTGCAGAACCTTCTGAACTACAATGCCATATGAGCTACAAAGACAACCACGAGGAACCAACTTGCAGACAACGCTTAAAGGACTCGGACAAGTGACAAAAAGAAAACAACCAAACCTTACAGCGTAAAGCATAGGTCATACCAAGATGAAGTTTGAGACTTTTATCATAAAAGAAAAGTACCAATGCCGTTGGTGATAAAGAGATAGAAAAAAATTCACGGACACGCAAGGATATAATCTGACGCTGAAGATTCAAAATTCAGATAATCAAAGCAGAAAGAAGCTGATGCTAATGAAAGGATCAAGCCCAATGCAAAATCCTGAAGAAAGAAATCAAAATCGCTCTACAACACAACAGGTCTTGAACTGAATTATACAACAAGATGCGTTGTTTGTTTGACACTTGTAACGTTCATCAACGCATCAAAATATCAACACATAAAACATAAATCAGAAATATCCCCCAAAACGGCAACTTTTAAGACAACAACCAAACAAACAAACAAGATTAGCCGTAACACGAACACAAATATCTAAATAAATGGGGAGACTTTGACAAGGATTAAGAGAAAAAAAAAAGTATTCACCTTTTGAACTACAATGCCATATGAGCTACAAAGATAAACCACGAATGAACCAACTTGCAGACACCGCTTAAAGACTCAGACAATTGACAGAATTAAAAAAATAATAACAATGTAATAAAGCATCTGCCGCTGACATAAAAACTTCTGAAACTACGATGCCAGGTGGTCGTTAACAAGATAAAGTTCGAGACTTTTGCCCAAAAAAAAATTCATCGCACCAAAAGAAACGACTCATAAACAGAGATTCAGAATTTCCCAAAACGGCAACTTTAAGACAACAAACAAACAAACAAACAAGATTAACCGAAACACACAAACAAATATCGAATAAAGGAAAGATCTTTACAAGGGAAAGGAAGTAAAGTCTTCACCTTTTTACGCTGAGGATCTTGCTGCATCATGATCGTATCAGATTTGATCTGAATTTAGGTGAGAAAAAATACGAAATTGATGAGGGTGAGATCGAAGAGAGAAGATAATCAGATCAGCCGCATTGGCCCCAGCAACCCTTCACCGACAGAGACAGAATCGCAGGCCAATTTCTCATTCACCTCTCTCCGCCTCTCTCTCTCTCTCTCGATTTCTCCAAACCCACCACGAAAGATCCGAGCTTTAACAAGCAATTGCTGAAAAGCTGAGTGCGAAGGGGCTTTGCTTTGAACGCACGTTTTCGTCGGCAGGGAAAGAATCGAGAGGGAGATCTGATCACCGACACAAAAGGGGGATAGAGAGAAGAAGAAGGGAGGAAGGAGAAGAGAGAGAGATAAAGAGGATGGAATCTAGAGTTTGGTTATATATAGTAGAGTTGTTATCATACGAGTTAATGGTTTGGTGAGCTGCTGCTTTTCTCCCACTAGAAAATAAAAACTCTTTTATCAATGTGTTATTAACTTATTATTATGGGTACTATCAATTAGCTTATTATTGACAAAAATCATTATTAGTATAGGATCTTTATTTTATCTTTTATTTCCATTCATTCATTTCGTTTTTATCAAAACGTATCTGGTAAATATAGTGTCAAACATGTAATTTATTTTGAACTATACAATTTTTTTTTATTTATAAAAATTTACACATCAGTTTTTTTAATCATTTGCTCTGTTGAATATATTACGAAAATAAATTATTTAATGATTTTTTATTCTAAACTCTTTATAAACTTATATATTATGTTAATTCGATTAATTTTTTTTTTTTTTTGATCCGGTTACAAATTTGGATCATTTCTCAAATTAAGCTTGTTATCTTTCCACAGAGTACTATTTAGTCTGTTTTATTTAAATTGTATCTCAAATGATCATATATAGATGACTAACAAAACTGTAAGTTACCAAAATGGTCACGTAATCTTTGGTTGGTAAAAGATGTATAATCCGCTAGAACAAAATAAGATTTGATAAAAGCTATAGATATATCAACAAACCGTTTGGCAAACATAAGGTTGTGAACCATCTATTTTATTATACAAGATCCTTTCAATATCTAATTGTGAATTTTGTCACTTGTTCGAACCGTTTGTTATAAGTGCTCACTTCATCTGCTATTTAATTGGTAAACATAATAAGCGGTTCATGCCCGAATATCTTCCACCTAATTTAATTTTATGCCACTAATCAATACTATTGTAATCAATATATATCATTGTTGTGACCAAAATGTTGAGTTATTTGTTTAAATCACATTGAATATGGAATAACATAGATTGCCATCTTAGGAAGTCATGGTCAGGAATCTACTTTGAAATGTGAATTTGATGATTTTTTTTACTATTACGCTTTTGGGTATTTTTGTCTCTCATATCAAGCTGTTAGTCCAAGATGACCAATGTCATGCCCAAATAGGCACAATGAAATAAATAGTTGTATATTGATCTTTTAATTTAGTCGCGTAGGCTAAATTATAGATTGGTTCAATTGTCAAGTGGATTAATAATGGCTAATCATCAAAAGCATCAGCTTTTTCAATAATAAATTTGAGTGAAAATAGTTATACTAATCTGAGCTGGTTTGACTTTGGATTTACTAAAGAGGATCCAAAAGAAGTAGGCACGCTAATTATTACTATTAGTATTAGCTGGTTTATCACATTTTTTTGACAACAAGTCTCTTTGTAAGTACACACGTATCAGAAGTGACGTAGCGTCAAATATCAACAGAGAAGTGAAGAGACACGTTCTGACACCATACTCCCTGCGTTTGTGTGCGTGTAAATAGCATGGCATGGCCCATTGGTCTTTGATTCTAGAATTTGTTTCTCTTCTAAATTACATAGTCATGCCACACATCGAGCAATGCATTTACAAGATTTTGTAGGCTTAATCACTACTCATAAACAAAATCATGTACGTTAAGATTACAATTCTATCTATTTCCAAGCTCTCAAAACATGTACGAGAGACATACACGTAAACAAATATTAGTACTTAAAGAGCAGGCGCATCGGACAGTTTCTTCGCAAAGCTCTTGACATTTTAATGATTAAAAAATTAAAAAAAGGAAGAAAGAGACAGCATAGAGTGGAGAGACGTTTCGACATAAGGAGACTATCCAAAGAGTGGAAGAGACTCACGTGTTAGGTGTCAAGTTGTAAGTGATGACATTTTTTTTCCTATTTAATTTTAATTATACAATAAAATTATATGAATATTAAAATGATGAGATACTTTTTAAATTAGAAACACATGCTCTAAGACATCTCCATCTCTGCTCTATTTTTTTCTGTAAAATAAAATAAAAATGAATATGGAGTAAGAAATGCTCTAACCCCACTTCATAGTGAAATTTACTCTATAAATGTAGTAGTCATTTTTTGTTTGTTCATTACTCCATAAAGGAGTGAGAAATGAAGTAAGGTTTGAATAATTTTACTCCATCATTTTTACTTTATTTTGAAAAAAAATGGAATTTTACATTGGAAATGCCGAGACGCTCTTACTACTTAGTACAGATCAATTGTGGAAATAAATTAATTGATTAAAGTGTCCCAGCGGTAATAAAAAGAAATTGCGGAGAAATTAAAATTTTACATAACCCAAATACTGTAGTCTTTGGGGCTAAGTATCCCAACATAGAATTAGAGAGCCTATTATTAAATACACAAAGCCCATTACACTATACAAGATGTTGATAGGATATACTGTAATATGTTTTATTTTGTACTTTATTATTCATAAGCCTAAAACGTTTCACGAAACTAACAACCCTCAAAGTACAACCGAACAAAAATCTGAAATTCTTACCATATAATGATATTATGATATTAACCTGGTTAATCTGATATTTTACTAGAGAGTAAGAATATGAATTTCATTCATGCCACATGTAATATAAATATTTTGTAGATGATTGTCAGCTTTGAATGAATTTTGATGTACTCGATGAAAAATGTCGTGTCAGAACATATGACCACATGGGTTAAAACTTAAAAGACCAATTTGAATATTTGTTTAGAAAATCAAAAACATTGGACCACAATTTATTTTCGTGTAATAAATATTCTCCTTTTTGTGTAATAAATATTCAGCATATCAATATTTCTTGAAATGAAAATTTAGAGGTTTAATAAACAAAGTAAATGTCAAGTAACTGGTTCATGTTCGTGTCAACGGTTGCCCACTTGGCGTGACGACGAACTTTTAAGTATAGACTCTAATTAAGTAATTAGTAGTCTTAATTATTGTCATTAACTTCACAAATACCCTGTTTTGGTCTCTCTCTCTGCTTCATTCTGAGAAAAAATAAAAATTAAAAAAAAATTAAAAAAAAATTCGGTTTCTTTCTCGGTCGTTTGTGTAATTTTCCCGGCAACGGAAGGAGGAGGAGGAAGAGTGTAAGCAATAAACTCCCCTTCTTCTACGAAACAGAAACATACCCTCTCTCTCTCTCTTCTTTGCTTCTCCGATTCTCCTCCTGTTTACTTTGATCGTCTTCTTCTCCAAAGCTTTCTTATTTTTTTGTTTGTTTGTTCATGGTTTCCTCCATCGCAGGTACTACTTCAACTTCTTTCTCTTATTCCACAATCGGTTGGTTGTGATTGCTCTGTTTTTTTTTTTTTTTGCTATATGTAGTTTGATTGTGATTGTTCTGTTTTTTTTTTCTCTTACTGATGATGATCTTAGACAGAACAACAACTTGATTCTCATCTAGTCCTTGAGTTTGAAAAGTTCCAAGCTTTCTGGGTTGTTACGAGCTTTTTGAATTTTGAGTTTATTACACAGATGATTCCTGTCTAATAATGTTTTGTCTCTAAAAATTTCTAAATTGTTGTTCATCGAGTTGACCAACCGAGAAGTCATATGGTCGCCTCCTTGAATTATCTTTCCTGTTTGTAATATTCCATCTGACTGTTTTTTTTTTTTTAGCTTTTGTTTATGTCTGAATGAGGAAACACCAGTATCTTGCGTTTATTGAGAGCTAATGATCCTCCCTAGCAAGTAGCTTTTATGATGCAAATATCATAACTCAATAAACAGTTATTATTATTGTTTTTTTTTTTTTGCAGTTGGTGGTGACTCCAAAAAGATGGAGGCAGAACCAAAGGATTCACTCTCTGCTGCTGGTACCAAAACATGCTTTCTAGTTTCTACCGTTATTTCAGCTGTCTATTACATTTTTTATTTATACATCTGATCTTTTGGCTATGCTAGATTTAGACATGCCATCTTTGGAGCTTAGATCAACTGAAACTTTTAATAGAGGCAGTGCAAGTGATCTGAGCATGTTCTCAAGCTCATTGCCCACACTTCTTCATGAAAACCGTATGTCCTCTCTTCTGTTAGTGATCAGTTTTTAAACTTATTAACTTACTTGAATACACTTGCTAATATATTTCTCTTTTTCTTTTGAGAAACTTGCAGTGAACATGACTGATTCAGATAGCTGGCTCTCACTTGATGATAAACTTGGCGTAGGAAACTCAGAGAATGATTCTTTGGAAGAAGATGTTGAACCTGATTCTTTAGAAACCTTGCTTCCCGAGGATGAAAATGAGCTCCTTCCCGGCCTCATTGATGAGCTTAATTTCAACGGGCTGCCTGATGAACTCGAAGAGTGTGATGTTTTCTGTACTGGAGGGGGTATGGAACTGGATGTTGAATCCCAAGAGAATCATGCTGTTGATAGCGGTGCTGCAAATTCATTTGTTCCTCGTAAACGCCCCAATACATCTGGCAGAGTTTCAGTAGAACATCCAAACGGTGAGCATCCTTCAAGAACACTATTTGTGAGGAACATCAACAGCAGTGTCGAGGATTCAGAGTTAACCGCTCTCTTTGAGGTATGTGAACTTGTTACTGTATCAAGTCTTCTTGCTTTGCTCTTTGTTAATGTGATTTCTATTTGTGTCACCAGCCGTTTGGGGAGATCAGGAGCTTGTACACTGCATGCAAAAGCAGAGGTTTTGTAATGATATCCTACTATGACATCCGAGCTTCTCATGCTGCAATGCGTGCACTACAGAACACTCTCTTAAGAAAGAGGACATTAGACATTCACTTCTCCATTCCCAAAGTATGAACCGAGAAAACTATTCTGGATTTAATGTTTTTTCAGCTTTCTTTACCACTTTTGTAACCATCTGTTTACAGGAAAATCCTTCAGAGAAGGATATGAACCAAGGGACGCTTGTGATATTTAATGTGGACACAACAGTATCAAACGATGAGCTCCTTAAGCTGTTTGGTGCCCATGGTGAAATAAGAGAGGTAACTTTTTGTTTTGCTTGTGGCTTCAAATGTGCAAACCAAACCATCTACTTACTAATTCTTGACTTGTAAAAGCAGATTAGAGAAACTCCAAACAGGAGTTTCCACAGGTTCATTGAGTACTATGATGTTAGAGATGCAGAGTCAGCTCTAAAAGCACTGGACAGAAGCGAGATTGGTGGTAAATGTATAAAGCTCGAACTTAGCCGTCCTGGTGGAGCTCGTCGAGTGTGAGTTCCCTGAAACTTTATACTCCTTGCTTCCGTTTCATTTTAAGTGTCGTTTTAACATTTAATTTTGTATATTTTCTAAATAAAAACATCGTACACGATTAACTGAATACTATTTGCATGCAGCTCGGTGCCGTCTACAAGTCAAGATTTGGACAGAAACGAAATTGCAAATTTCTTCAATCAAGTAGCTAATTCTCCACCAGGTGAAATCTCATATTGATCATTTTCTTTTAACATTTTTTTTCTTTCTCTCCACTGGTTAGTGAGTGATTGTTCAATCTGTTTAGCAGGTAACTGGCCAGTTGGTAGTCCTGTGAAGGGCTCTCCTTCTCATACCTTTCCGAGGCCACACGGTCTAGGTAATATGCCTGGATTGGCTTCGATTCTCCCTGGTCACCAGCCTTCTCGCTACCAAGGGCTATTAAACCATCCAAACCAAACTATTCTGAATAAAGGATTGTTGCACAACGTTGCCTTTGGGCAACCTCATTCGTTGCCAGAGCATATAGGAGGTGGAATTTCCAACTCCATGAGGTTTATAGCTCCACCACACTCTTCAGGATTTGGGACTTCTTCTGATAACCGTTATCGGTGGGGAAGCCCTCCTCAGCATTTCAATTATCCTGGTTACACTGGTGCTTCATCATCATCATCATCTAAGCATGGTTTTCCATTTGCTGAGAGGCAAGGTTCATTACTTGGGAAGTACCAGCATCATGTTGGCTCTGCTCCTTCAAGCAGTCATTTTAATACCCATATGAATCGCTACACAGAGACCTCCTCTCTGTTACCACTTGGATTTGGAGATATGGGAATCAACAAAAGCTATACCAATGCTCATGGACAAGCCAACGTTGGTGTGAACTTCACTGGCTCCGGCATGTCCTTGTTACCAACAATTCCTTTTGGTGGGAGTAGAGGATTACAATCAGTAAGACATGAACCTTTTGCTGAGCAAGGTAGGATCACACACTTTGAGACTCAGCTCACAGATGGTGGGCGGTATCATATTGACTTGGATAGAATTGCTACTGGAGATGATACTCGGACTACATTAATCATTAAGAACATCCCAAACAAGTAAGCCTTTTATTGATCTCAATCTAAAATATTTGCGCAATGTTTTAACCAATGTTCTAGAAATCGGTCTAAGTGGTGGCTAGGCGCCTGTCTAGACGGTCCGATTTAGACTTAAATCGGTTTAAACCGTTCTAAATCAGTTAAAATTGATCGAAATCAATTTAAATCGGTCTGAATGTTAAATCAAGCAATAATGTTAGTACAATTCAAAAATCCGTCCCCGCCTAGGCCCTAAACAATCCAGCTAGTTGTTTACAAAGGGGTTAGTTACCGCTTATCGATTTCTTGAACATTGGTTTTAACTCTCAAATGCTTTGTTTTGTAAGGTATACTTACATGATGCTGGTGGCTGAGATTGACGAGAAGCACAAGGGAGACTATGACTTTCTTTGCTTACCTATAGAATTTAAGGTATAAAAGAGTGAACTCCTGATGTTCTTGTAATCACTTGAGAACGTACTGACGATCTTACATTTCTTATTGATACAGAATAATTGCAACATGGGTTATGCTTTTGTCAACATGGTCTCTCCACTTCACATTGTTCCCTTCCAGCAGGTATTGATTTAGGAAACTGCTCTTGTCTAATATGCTGGTCGAGACTAGTAATGTTTTTATGCCTGTTTCTGCAGACCTTCAGTGGTAAAGTATGGGAAAATTTCAACAGTGGGAAAGTTGCTTCATTGGCATATGCAGAGATCCAAGGAAAGTCAGCCCTTGCTTCATACATGCAGAATCCAAGTCCTATGAAGGACGGTAAGCATCTGTTTCCACAAGTCTCTCACTACAATGATGATGGTCAAGACGCTAATGATCAGGTAGTTTATTAAATTCAGATTCTCAGTTTCCTTCCATATGCAGTTGAGTCCACTGATTTCACCTCATATCTATGGATCATACAGGAACAGCCTTTTTCAAGCATTTGGAACATAACCGCGCTTGATCCAGATTGGTCTTACACGACGGATAAGAACGTTAACTCCAAGAACATTGTAGAAGAAGAGTCTTTCTAAACCTCAACCAAAACCAGCCAGTAGCTGAGAACTCTAACCCCACCTTCAAAGGTAAGTGTACAGATCGAGCGATGATGTAGAAGAAACATATATGTACAGTATCAAGATTTGCTTCTTCCTCCACGTTATTATTATTTTAATTACTTTTATTTTGGAACCTTCTCTTTGTGACTAATGTGTATATATATATATTATCCTCTTGCGTGTACATCCTCCTGTCCATGTGAACGACATGATCAGTGTTTAGTTGAGTTTCATTACAACAAACTCGTTATAAGTCTCTCTCTCAATTACTTTCCATTACAAAACCGTTACACCTCTCTCTCTCTCTCTCTATGGCTTCAATGGCGGATCAGACTCTTCTTCAACCTTTCCTAGCCAAACCCGCCACCAAAGACTCAGATTCAGGTATCTTTCCACGTATCTTCTCTGTTATCATCATCGGAGCAATCTCATTGTGGGCAAACCACGAGGCATCAAAAGGCTTCTCCATAACCATCATCAACGAAGCTAAAGAAACTCCTTCAGGGAAGAGATTCTCTCTTTTCTTCGAATCTGATGATACCGCGGTGAGGCTCTTGCTCGAGACGAGCTTCTTCGTGGAGAGGTTTCTCTACGACGGTGTTCCTCGTCGTCTCCGGAAGCCTGTAAACCACGTTACCGTACGGTTCAACGGAAACAGAAGTGATGTCTCGGTAACTTCTAATGCAAGTAATGGAGAGTATGTGATCGGTTTAAGCTCATCTTTAATGAAAAGAAATGAGTTTCGTAACGCTGTGAAGGCGGCATTGCGACGATCTATGGTTAAGGTTTGGCTATGGGGAGACGAGTCAGCAGGGGCTTCGCCGGAGCTTGTCGCCGGGTTAGTGGAGTATTTGGCCGTACGTCGTCGTTTTGATGAGTTAGGTGGGTATTATTGGAAGGATAAGGAGTCTGTGAATGTGGCTAGGTGGTTGGATTACTGTGAAAGACGTAGCGAGGGTTTCATCAGAAGGCTGAACCATGGGATGAGACTTAGGTTGGATGATCAGACGGTGGATCTCGCTTCGAATGGTGCGTGTGGTTCACGTCAGGATGTGTTGCGTGACAATGGATTTGATGATTGAGACATGAACATGATTGGTTCTCGTGCTGTCTTGTTGGAGCACACATGGCTCCACGTGTAATTAAATTATTCAGTGTATATAACTCAACCATTTCTTTTGGTGTGGAAATGACTTATTTTCAGGATAAATAAAGGATTTATAAGTTTGGTTTGTTAATTATCAGAGTCCAGTTTTGGTGACTGGATATTTTACAATTTTTTTTAAACGGGCCAAGGCCCTGCCCAACACAAAAAAATACTTTTAGAGTTTCCTTTTTTAACATTAGTTATTATTTTATTGAAATTATAAAATTGTACTATATTGATATTCTAATTGATAATTTTATCAACCTTATTATTAAAATATATATTTGATGGTTATATCTTGGCCATATTAAATTGTTTTACTAAGAAAATATACTCATGTTTTCTCTAATATTTTTATTGAAATATAATTAATAACTAACTAATCATATTTTTAAATTGGAAACTTTTAGTGTAAAAATGTCAATAAATTCTTAATTACATCACTGATTTCCAACAACACTTTCGAGATTTAGTAGAGCCTAATTTTAAATGGAAGAATAAGTTACTTTCACATTCAAACTAATCAGATTTTAATTTGAAACTGCTGTATAATCAAGTTTTAAACAGCATGAACTATGTCAAAACTTGGATTGTATTTTCTTTGTTACTTAATAAGTTACCCGAATTCTTCGGTTCATATATTCTTTCTACACCAATTTATAAGTTAGAATCTATTTTCTAGTCAACTTTTCTTTCTTTTACAAATGTACCAACAAAATAAAATAACTTTTTCCCCCTAAGTGTGGTTCATGCCGTTTAACAAGTTCTACTGTATCCTATTGAAACACTAATGAAAGTTTTTACTTATAAATACAAGTGATAAAAACGAAGCAACAAACAAAAATAATGAAATTATATGAAAATAAAGGTTTAGTGATTTTTTTTTTTTTAATTTGGTAAGTCAAGTGGCGTATTACCTGGATACATTGGACCAACAAAAATAAGATATTTTGGAAAAAAAAAGCCCTTAAACCCTTTTCTGGTGTGCATCAGATTCTCCGTATCAAAAAGACATTCGGACTCTTCTTCTTCTCAATGTCTGAGAACGCAGCCAACAACAACAACATCTTCATGGAGAAGAACCAGATTTGTAAGGAAGCCATCGTGTCTGAACTACAGAAGAAGAAAGTTCATCTCTTTTACTGCTTAGAGTGTGAAGAACTCGCTCGCAACATCGCCGCCGAATCTGACCACATCACTCTCCAATCCATCAACTGGAGGTAAAAGTCTCCCTCTTTCCCCCCATTCAATAAAGTTCATAGCTTTCTGGTTAAGTAAAAATCATAACTTTATGTGAAAATTTGATTCACTCTGCCAAAAAAATCATAACTTTATGTGAAACTTTGAATCACTCTGCCCAAAAAAAATCATAACTTTATGGGGTTGAGTTTGTTCATTGGTTTTATGTTTTTGTTTCAGGAGCTTTGCTGATGGATTCCCAAATCTGTTTATCAACAACGCACACCAAATCAGAGGCCAGCACGTGGCCTTCCTCGCTTCATTCAGCTCTCCTGCGGTCATCTTCGAGCAGATCTCTGTCATTTACTTGCTCCCTCGCCTGTTCGTTGCTTCCTTCACCTTGGTGCTGCCTTTCTTCCCCACCGGCTCCTTTGAGAGGATGGAGGAGGAAGGAGACGTGGCTACTGCTTTCACCATGGCTAGGATTGTCTCCAACATCCCCATTTCGCGTGGTGGTCCGACTAGTGTAGTCATCTATGACATTCACGCTCTACAGGTATATGGTTTTAGCCTGTTAAGTGACTGATAGTAGTTTTCTGGTGACGTGTAATAATGTTTCTTGTGTGTGTTTTGCAGGAAAGGTTTTACTTTGCTGATCAGGTTCTTCCTTTGTTCGAGACTGGGATCCCTTTGCTGACGAAGCGTCTTCAGCAGATTCCTGAGACTGAGAAAGTTAGTTTCATTAACTGAGATGATAAATAATGAAAGTTAGAAAAGTTTTTATTTTGGTTCCTTTTTTTTGTTTGCAGGTCATAGTTGCGTTTCCGGATGATGGAGCTTGGAAGCGTTTCCACAAGCTGTTGGATCAGTACCCCACGGTTTGTATGCTGATGTTTTTGTCAATCTTTAACCTTTGATAGTGAGTGAGACTCAATGTTGAATCAATGGTTCAGGTGGTGTGCACAAAGGTTCGTGAAGGCGATAAGAGAATAGTTAGGCTGAAGGAAGGTAACCCTACTGGTTGCCACGTTGTCATCGTTGATGATCTTGTGCAGTCTGGTGGTACACTCATTGAGTGCCAGGTATAGTCATGATCATGAACTATAGCAATCTTTAAATGTGAGCTCAAAACTCATTTAAAACTTTCTACACAGAAAGTATTGGCAGCTCATGGAGCAGCGAAGGTGAGTGCTTATGTAACTCATGGTGTCTTCCCTAATAGCTCATGGGAGCGTTTCACTCACAAGAACAATGGTAACTACTGACTTTGTCAATTGTTCATCTCTCTCTTCTTCTATCCTTAAAATTGAGTCTTATACTGTTTTTTTTTTGTCTCTTAATCAGGAGTAGAAGAAGCGTTTGCTTACTTCTGGATCACAGATTCTTGTCCACAGACGGTTAAGTCCATAGGAAACAAAGCTCCTTTCGAAGTCTTGAGCCTCGCGGGATCCATTGCTGATGCTCTACAGATTTGAAGTAATAGAGATAAAAAGTCTGCTCTCTGCTTGTCTTGTTGTTTTGTTGTACTATTAAGAGATGATGATAAGTTTATGAAATAATTATATATCACTTTGTTTAGAGACTTATTGAACCTCATACACTTTTCTTGACTTCTTGTTGATCAATCAAAAAATTTAGAGGCCTGCGGGTTCGGTTCAACTTAAATTTTATTGAATTAACCAAAAATAAAGTTATTATTGGGTTCATCCAGTGGGTGAATTAGAATTTCATTATTTCAAATTCGATATTTTTTAAAAAAAACTATTTGAAAAAAAAGAAAATATTGTTAAGTTATATTATGTTTTTAATATAAAAAATAAAAAAAAATAAAAAAATAGTAGTTGCAAAAAAAAAAAATGTTTAACGTCGTCGGCAAAATACTAAGCCATAAATTCTAAACTTTAAACCCTAAATCCTAAACCTTTGAGTAAACCCTAAACCCTTGGATAAATAATAAACTCTAAATCAAAAACACTAAACACTAAAACCCTAAACCTAAACCTTTGAGTGTTTTAGTGTTTTTGATCTAGAGTTTATGATTTATACAAGGGTTATAACCCCTACGAAAATATTGAGTCTTACGTTAAAAGGTCTATATACTAAATCTTATACTTTTTAGTGTTGTTTTCTAATTTCTAACCACATTATACATTTGTATTAATGTATGTTAAACTCTTTTTCGTGGTATATGAGAATCGTTATAATTTTTTTATCAATTAATTTAGTAAAACTTTATAATACTCCCTAAATCGGTAGAATAACCACTATAAAATCACCAATTTCTTGAAAAACGGAGACGAAGAAGGCTCCAAACCTATTTGAACATTTATATGTTAGTTCACAATGAACCTATGCATTAAAACAATATTGTCATATTTTTTGATTTTTTTTTCAAAATCTATGTGTTAACCCCCTCGAAAAATATTGAGTTTTTGGTAAATGCTATATATACTGAAATCTATAATATTTAGTGTTGTTTTAAAATTTCTAACCACATTCTACATTTGTATTAATGTATGCTAAACTATATTTCACGGTACATGAGCATCGTTCAATTTCTTTTAGAAATTAATTTAGTAAAACTTATTATACTCCCTAAATTATTGGACTAACCATTATAGAATCGCTAATCTCTAGAGAAATGAAGATAAAAAAGGTTCCAAAACCTCTTTCACCATCATATCATTTATTAGTACAATAGGCAACTATGCATTTAAGCAATATTGTTATATTTTTTGAATTTTTCTCAAAATCTATGTGTTAACCCGTACGAAAATATTGAGTCTTACGTTAAAAGGTCTATATAA
>NC_027751.1:2411575-2411873 GCF_000695525.1 Brassica oleracea var. oleracea
CTATAATCTTTAGTGTTGTTTTAAAATTTTTAACCACATTCTACATTTGTATTAATGTATGTTAAACTGTCTTTCTTGGTATATGGGAATCGTTATAATTTTTTTATCAATTAATTTAGTAAGGCTTTATAATACTCCCTAAATCGGTGAAATAACCACTATAAAATCGCTAATTTCTTGCAAAACGGAGACAAAGAAGGCCCCAAACCTATTTGAACATTATCATATGTTAGTTGAGGATGAAACTATGCATTAAAACAATATTGTCATATTTTTTGAATTTTTTTCAAAATCTACG
>NC_027751.1:2412050-2412604 GCF_000695525.1 Brassica oleracea var. oleracea
ATTCTCTAGAGAAATGAAGACAACAAAGGTTCCAAAACCTCTTTGACAATCATCATATATTAGTACAGGAGGCAACTATCCATTTAAGCAATATTGTTATATTTTTTGAATTTTTCTCAAAAGCTACGTGTTAACCCTAACGAAAATATTGAGTTTTACGTTAAACGGTCTATATACTGAAGCTTATACTTTTTAGTGTTGTTTTCTAATTTCTAACCACATTCTACATTTGTATTAATGTATGTTAAACTCTCTTTCTTGGTATATGAGAATCGTTATAATTTTTTTATCAATTATTTTAGTAAGACTTTATAATATTCCCTAAATCAGTGGAATAATCACTATAAAATCGCTAATTTCTTGAAAAACGGAGACAAATAAGGCTCCAAACCTATTTGAACAATATCATATGTTAGTTCAGGATGCAACTATGCATTAAAACAATATTGTGATATTTTTCGAATTTTTTCAAAATCTATGTGTTAACCTCTACGAAAAATATTGAGTTTTTGGTAAATGCTATATATACTGAAACCTATAATATTTAGTGTTTT
>NC_027751.1:2412683-2414215 GCF_000695525.1 Brassica oleracea var. oleracea
TTTTAGAAATTAATTTAGTAAAACTTCTTATACTCCCTAAATTAGTGCACTAACCATTATAAAATCACTATTCTCTAGAGAAATGAAGAAAGGTTCAAAAACCTCTTTGACCATCATCATATATTAGTACATGAGGCAACTATGCATAGCAATATTGATATATTTTTTGAATTTTTCTCAAAATTTATGTGTTAACCCTACAAAAAATATTGAGTTTTACGTTAAACGGTCTATATACTGAAGCTTATACTTTTTAGTGTTGTTTTATAATTTATAACCACATTATACATTTGTATTAATGTATGTTAAACTCTCTTTCTTGGTATATGAGAATCATTATAATTTTTTTATCAATTAATTTAGTAAGACTTTATAATACTCCATAAATCGGTGGAATAACCACAATAAAATCGCAAATTTCTTGAAAAACGGAGACAAAGAAGGCTTCAAACCTATTTGAACATTATCATATGTTAGTTCAGGATGCAACTATGCATTAAAACAATATTGTCATATTTTTCGAAATTTTCTCAAATTCTATGTGTTAACCCATACGAAAAATATTGAGTTCTTGGTAAATGCTATATATACTGAAACCTATAATCTTTAGAGTTGTTTTTTTTTTGTTTTTTTTTGTTTTTTTTTTGTCAGTCTTTAGAATTGTTTTAAAATTTCTAACCACATTCTACTTTTGTATTAATGTATGATAAACTCTATTTCATGGTACATGAGCATCGTTCAATTTGTTTTAGAAATTAATTTAGTAAAACTTCTTATACTCCTTAAATTAGTGGATTAACCAATATAAAATCGCTATTCTCTAGAGAAATGGAGACTACAAAGGTTTCAAACCTCTTTGACCATCATCATATATTAGTACAAGAGGCAACTATGCAATAAAGCAATATTGTTATATTTTTTGAATTTTTCTCAATATCTATGTGTCCCTACGAAAATATTGAGTTTTACGTTAAACGCTCTATATACTGAAGCTTATACTTTTTAGTGTTGTTTTATAATTGTAACCACATTCTACATTTGTACTAATATATGTTAATCTCTCTTTCGTGGTATATGAGAATCCTTATAAATTATTTATCAATTAATTTAGTAAAACTTTATAATACTCCCTAAATCGGTTGAATAACCACTATAAAATCACAAATTTCTTGGAAAACAGAGACAAAGAAGGCTCAAAACCTATTTGAACATTATCATATGTTAGTTCAGGATGCAACTATGCATTAAAACAATATTGTCATATTTTTTAATTTTTTTCAAAATCTATGTGTTAACCACTACGAAAAATATTGAGTTTTTGGTAAATGCTATATATATACTGAAACCTATAATCTTTCATGTTGCTTTAAAATTTCTAACCACATTCTACATTTGTATTAATGTATGCTAAACTCTATTTCATGGTACATGAGCATCGTTCAATTTGTTTTAGAAATTAATTTAGTAAAACTTCTTATACTCCTTAAATTAGTGGATTAACCAATATAAAATCGCTATTCTCTAGAGAAATG
>NC_027751.1:2416520-2417370 GCF_000695525.1 Brassica oleracea var. oleracea
AATCTCTAAATTAGTGGACTAACCATTATAAAATCGCTAATTTCTAGAGAAACATAGACGAAAAAGGTTCCAAGACTCTTTGACCATTATCATATGTTAGTTTAGGATGCAACTATGCATTAAAACAATATAGTAATATTTTTGAATTTATTTTAAAATCTATGTATAAAACCATACGAAATATTGAGTTTTACGTTAAACGCTCTATATACTGAAGCCTAAACTTTTTACTTTTGTTTTAAAACTTCTAACCACATTCTATATTTGTATTAACGTATGTTAAACTCTCTTTCAGGGTATATTAAAATCGTTATAACTTTTTTTATCAATTAATTTTGTAAAACTTCATAATACTTCCTAAATAGGTGGAATAACCACTATAGAATTGCTATTTTTTTGAAAAACGGAGACAACAAAGGCTCCAAACCTCTTTGAAAAATCATAATATATTAGTGAAGGATGTAACTAAGCATTAAAACAATATTGTCAATTTTTTTGAAAATTTTCTCAAAATCTTTGTGTTAGCCCTTACGAAAAATTGAGTTTTTTGTAAAAGCTCTATAAACTCAAGCCTATAATCTTTGGCGTTATTTTAAAATTTGTAACCACATTCTAAATTAGTATTAAGGTTATTTAAACTATCTTTCATGGTACATGGGTATATTTCTAATTTTATATAAATTGATTTTGTAATACTTCATGTAATCTCTAAATTAGTGGACTAACCATTATAAAATCGCTAATTTCTAGAGAAACATAGACGAAAAAGGTTCCAAACCTATTTGAACATTATCATATGTTAGTTTAGGATGCAACTATTCATTAAAACAATATTGTCATATTTTTGAAT
>NC_027751.1:2417492-2417829 GCF_000695525.1 Brassica oleracea var. oleracea
ATGCTAAACTCTATTTCATGGTACATGAGCATCGTTCAATTTTTTTAAAGAAATTAATTTAGTAAAACTTCTTATACTCCCTAAATTAGTGGACTAACCATTATAAAAGCGCTATTCTCTAGAGAAATGAAGACAATAAAGGTTCCAAAACCTCTTTGACCATCATCATATATTATTACAGTAATCAACTATGCATTTAATAAATATTGTTATATTTTTTGATTTTTTCTCAAAATCTATGTGTTAACCCCTACGAAAATATTGAGTTTTACGTTAAACGGTCCATATACTGCAGCTTATACTTTTTTAGTGTTGTTTTCTAATTTCTAACCACATT
>NC_027751.1:2417917-2418119 GCF_000695525.1 Brassica oleracea var. oleracea
GTGGAATAACCACTATAAAATCGCTAATTTCTTGAAAAATGGAGACAAATAAGGCTCCAAAGATATTTGAACATTATCATATGTTAGTGCAGGATGCAACTTTGCATTAAAACAATATTGTCATATTTTTCGAAATTTTTTCAAAATCTATGTGTTAACCTCTACGAAAAATATTGAGTTTTTGGTAAATGCTATATATACC
>NC_027751.1:2418224-2420527 GCF_000695525.1 Brassica oleracea var. oleracea
GAAATTAATTTAGTAAAACTTCTTATACTCCCTAAATTAGTGGACTAACCATTATAAAAGCGCTATTCTCTAGAGAAATGAAGACAATAAAGGTTCCACTATTTGAACATTATCATATGTTAGTTAAGGATGCAAGTATGCATTAAAACAATATTTTCATATTTTTTCGAGTTTTTCAAAATCTATGTGTTAACCCCTACGAAAATATTGAGTCTTACGTTAAAAGGTCTATATACTGAAGCTTATACTTTTTAGTGTTGTTTTCTAATTTCTAACCACATTCTACATTTATATTAATGTATTTTAAACTGTCTTTCTTTGTATATGGGAATCGTTATAATTTATTTATCAATTAATTTAGTAAGAATTTATAATACTCCCTAAATCGGTGGAATAACCACTTTAAAATCGCTAATTTCTTGCAAAACGGAGACAAAGAAGGCTCCAAACCTATTTGAACATTATCATATGTTAGTTAAGGATGCAAGTATGCATTAAAACAATATTTTCATATTTTTTCGAGTTTTTCAAAATCTATGTGTTAACCCCTACGAAAAAATATTGAGTTTTTGGCAAATGTTGTATATACTGAAACCTATAACATTTAGTGTTGTTTTAAAATTTCTAACTACATTCTACATTTGTATTAATGTATGATAATCTCTATTTCATGGTACATGAGCATCGTTCAATTTTTTTAAGAAATTAATTTAGTAAAATTTCATATATTCCCCAAGTTAGTAGACTAACCATTATAAAATCGCTATTCTCTAGAGAAATGGAGACAACAAAGGTTCCAAACATCTTTGAACATCATCATATATTAGTACATAAGGCAACTATGCATTAAAGCAATATTGTTATATTTTTTGAATTTTTCTCAAAATCTATGTGTTAACCCCTACGAAAAAATATTGAGTTTTTGGCAAATGTTGTATATACTGAAACCTATAACATTTAGTGTTGTTTTAAAATTTCTAACTACATTTCTTTCTTGGTATATGAGAATCGTTATAATTTTTTTATCAATTAATTAAGTAAGACTTTATTATACTCCCTAAATCGGTGGAATATTGAAGACAACAAAGGTTCCAAAACCTCTTTGACCATCATCATATATTATTACAGTAAACAACTATGCATTTAATAAATATTGTTATATTTTTTGATTTTTTCTCAAAATCTATGTGTTGAAGCTTATACTTTTTAGTGTTGTTTTCTAATTTCTAACCACATTCTACATTTGTATTAATGTATGTTCAACTATCTTTCTTTGTATATGGGAATCGTTATAATTTATTTATCAACTAATTTAGTAAGACTTTATAATACTCCATAAATCGGTGGAATAACCACTTTAAAATCACAAATTTCTTGCAAAACGGAGACAAAGAAGGCTCCAAACCTATTTGAACATGATCATATGTTAGTTAAGGATGCAAGTATGCATTAAAACAATATTGTCATATTTTTTGATTGTTTTTCAAAATCTATGTGTTAACCCCTACGAAAAAATATTGAGTTTTTGGTAAATGCTATATATACTGAAACCTATAATTTTTAGTGTTGTTTTAAAATTTCTAACCACATTATACATTTGTATTAATGTATGCTAAACTCTATTTCATGGTACATGAGCATCGTTCAATTTTGTTTAGAAATTAATTTAGTAAAACTTCTTATATTCCCTAAATTAGTAGACTAACCGTTGTAAAATCGCTATTCTCTAGAGAAATGAAGACAACAAAGGTTTCAAAACCTCTTTGACCATGATCTTATATTAGTACAGGAGGCAACTATGCATTAAATCAATATTGTTATATTTTTTGAATTTTTCTCAAAATCTATGACCCCCTACGAAAATATTGAGTTTTACGTTAAACGCTCTATATACTGAAGCGTATACTTTTTAGTGTTGTTTTATAATTTCTAACCACATTATACATTTGTATTAATGTATGTTAAACTCTCTTTCGTGGTATATGGGAATCGTTATAATTTTTTTGTCAATTAATTTCGTAAAACTTTACAATACTCCCTAAATCGGTAGAATAACCACTATAAAATCTCTAATTGCTTGAAAAACGGAGACAAAGAAGGCTCCAAACCTATTTGAACATTATCATATGTTAGTGCAGGATGCAACCATGAATTAAAACAATATTGTCATATTTTTCGAAGTTTTCTCAAAATCTGTGTGTAACCCCCTATGAAAATTGTTGAGTTTTTTGTAAATCCTTTATATACTGAAACCTATAATCTTTAGTGTTGTTTTAAAATTTTTAACCACATTATACATTTTT
>NC_027751.1:2420596-2422048 GCF_000695525.1 Brassica oleracea var. oleracea
CTAAATTAGTGGACTAACCATTATAAAATCGCTATTCTCTAGAGAAATAGAGACAAAAAGGGTTCCAAACCTCTTTTACCATCATCAAATATTAGTACAGGAGGAAATTATGCATTAAAGCAATATTTTTATATTTTAAAAATAGTTTTCAAAATCTATGTGTTAACCCCTACGAAAATATTGAGTTTTTGGTAAATGCTATGTATACTGAAACCTATAATCTTTAGAGTTGTTTTAAAATTTCTAACCACATTCTACTTTTGTATTAATGTATGCTAAACTCTATTTCATGGTACATGAGCATCGTTCAATTTGTTTTAGAAATTAATTTAGTAAAACTTCTTATACTCCCTAAATTAGTGGACTAACCATTATAAAATCGTTATTCTCTAGAGATATGAAGACAAAAAGGGTTCCAAACCTCTTTTACCATCATCATATATTAGTACAGGAGGCAACTATGCATTAAAGCAATATTTTTATATTTTTAAATTATTTCTCAAAATCTATGTGTCCCTACGAAAATATTGAGTTTTACATTCAACAGTCTATATACTGAATCTTATACATTTTAGTGTTGTTTTATAATTTCTAACCACATTCTACATTTGTACTAATGTATGTTAAACTCTCATTCGTGGTATATGAGAATCGTTATAATTTGTTTATCAATTAATTTAGTAAAACTTTATAATACTCATTAAATCGTTGGAATAACCACCATAAAATCGTTAATTTCTTGAAAAACGGAGACAAAGATGGCTCCAAACCTATTTGAACATCATCATATGTTAGTGCAGGATGCAACTACGCATTAAAACAATATTGTCATATTTTTCGAAATTTTCTCAAAATCTATGTGTTCTACGAAAAATATTGAGTTTTTGGTAAATGCTATACTGAAACCTATAATCTTTAGTGTTGTTTTAAAATTTCTAACCACATTCTACATTTGTATTAATGTATGCTAAACTATATTTCATGGTACTTGAGCATCGTTCAATTTTGTTTAGAAATTGATTTAGTAAAACTTCTTATACTCCCTAAATTAGTGCACTAACCGTTATAAAATCGCTATTCTCTAGAGAAATAAATACAACAAAGGTTCCAAAACCTCTTTGACCATCATCATATATTAGTACATGAGACAACTATGCATTTAAGCAATATTGTTATATTTTTTGAATTTTTCTCAAAATCTATGTGTTAACCCTTACGAAAATATTGAGTTTTACGTTAAACGGTCCATATACTGAAGCTTATACTTTTTAGTGTTGTTTTGTAATTTCTAACCACATTCTACATTTGTATTAATATATGTTAAACTCTATTTCTTGGTATATGAGAATCATTATAATTTTTTTATCAATTAATTTAGTAAGACTTTATAATATTCCCTAAATCGCTAGAATAACCACTATAAAATCGCTAATTTCTTGAAAAACGGAGACA
>NC_027751.1:2422808-2424620 GCF_000695525.1 Brassica oleracea var. oleracea
GAAATTAATTTAGTAAAACTTCTTATAATCCCTAAATTAGTGGACTAACCATTATAAAATCGCTATTCTCTAAAGAAATGGAGACAACAAAGGTTCCAAACCTCTTTGAACATCATCATATATTAGTACATAAGGCAACTATGCATTAAAGCAATATTGTTATATTTTTTAAAATTTTCTCAAAATCTATGTGTTAACCCATACGAAAATATTGAGTTTTACGTTAAATGCTCTAATACTGAATCTTATACTTTTTTAGTGTTGTTTTATAATTTCTAACCACATTATACAATTGTACTAATGTATGTTAAACTCTCTTTCGTGGTGTATGGGAATCGTTATAATTTTTTATCAATTAATTTAGTAAAACTTTATAATACTCCATAAATCGGTGGAATAACCAATATAAAATCGCTTATTTCTTGCAAAACGGAGACAAAGTAGGCTCCAAACCTATTTGAACATTATCATATGTTAGTACAGAATGCAACTATGCATTAAAACATTATTGTCATATTTTTTGATTTTTTTTCAAAATCTATGCGTTAACCCCTACGAAAAATATTGAATTTTTGGTAAATGCTACATATACTGAAACCTATAATCTTTATTGTTGTTTTAAAATTTCTAACCACATTCTATATTTGTATTAATGTATGCTAAACTCTATTTCATGGTACATGAGCATCATTCAATTTTTTTTAGAAATTAATTTAGTAAAATAAAACTTCTTATACTCCCTAAATTAGTGCACTAACCATTATAAAATCACTATTCTCTAGAGAAATGAAGACAACAAAGGTTCCAAAACCTCTTTGACCATCACTATATATTAGTACAGGATGAAGACAACAAAAGTTCCAAAACCTCTTTGACCATCATCATATATTAGTACAAGAGGCGTAACTATGCATTTAAGCAATATTGTTATATTTTTTGAATTTTTTCAAACTATATGTGTTAACCCTTACGAAAATATTGAGTTTTACATTAAACGGTCCATATACTGAAGCTTATACTTTTTAGTGTTGTTTTCAAATTTCTAACCACATTCTACAATTGTAATAATGTATGTTAAACTCTCTTTCTTGGTATATGAGAATCGTTATAATTTTTTTATCAATTAATTTAGTAAGACTTTATAATATTCCCTAAATCAATGGAATAACCAATATAAAATCGCTAATTTCTTGAAAAACGGAGACAAAGAAGGCTCCAAACCTATTTGAACATTATCATATGTTTGTTAAGGATGCAACTTTGCATTAAAACAATATTGTCATATAAAATCTATGTGTTCCCCAACGAAAATATTGAGTTTTACGTTAAACGCTCAATATACTGAATCTTATACTTTTTTAGTGTTGTTTTATAATTTCTAACCACATTCTACATTTGTATTAATGTATTCTAAACCCTATTTCATGGTACATGAGCATCGTTCAATTTTGTTTAGAAATTAATTTAGTAAAAATTCTTATACTCCCTAAATTAGTGGACTAACCATTATAAAATCGCTATTCTCTAGAGAAATGAAGACAACAAAGGTTCCAAACCTCTTTGAACATCATCATATATTAGTACATAAGGAAACTATGCATTAAAGCAATATTTTTATATTTTTTTAATTTTTCTCAAAATCTATGTGTTCCCCAACGAAAATATTGAGTTTTACGTTAAACGCTCAATATACTGAATCTTATACTTTTTTAGTGTTGTTTTATAATTTCTAACCACATTCTACATTTGTATTAATGTATGTTAAACTCTCTTTCTTGGTATATGAGAATCGTTATAATTTTTTTATCAATT
>NC_027751.1:2424680-2426485 GCF_000695525.1 Brassica oleracea var. oleracea
AAAACGGAGACAAAGAAGGCTCCAAACCTATTTGAACATTTTCATATGTTAGTTAAGGATGCAACTTTGCATTAAAACAATATTGTCTTATTTTTCGAAATTTTTTCAAAATCTATGTGTTAACCTCTACGAAAAATATTGAGTTTTTGATAAATGCTATCTATACTGAAACCTATAATATTTAGTGTTGTTTTATAATTTCTAACCACATTCTACATTTGTATTAATGTATTCTAAACCCTATTTCATGGTACATGACCATCGTTCAATTTTGTTTAGAAATTAATTTAGTAAAAATTCTTATACTCCCTAAATTAGTGGACTAACCATTATAAAATCGCTATTCTCTAGAGAAATGAAGACAACAAAGGTTCCAAACCTCTTTGAACATCATCATATATTAGTACATAAGGAAACTATGCATTAAAGAAATATTTTTATATTTTTTTAGTTTTTCTCAAAATCTATGTGTTCCCCAACAAAAATATTGAGTTTTCCGTTAAACGCTCAATATACTGAATCTTATACTTTTTTAGTGTTGTTTTATAATTTCTAACCACATTCTACATTTGTATTAATGTATTCTAAACCCTATTTCATGAATCGTTATAATTTTTTTATCAATTAATTTAGTAAAACTTTATAATACTCCCTAAATCAGTGGAATAACCACTATAAAATCGCCAATTTCTTTTAAAAACGGAGACAAAGAAGGCTCCAAACCTATTTGAACATTTTCATATGTTAGTTCAGGATGCAACTATGCATTAAAACAATATTGTCATATTTTTTGATTTTTTTTTTCAAAATCTATGTGTTAACCTCTACGAAAAATATTGGGTTTTTGGTAAATGCTATATATACTGAAACCTATAATCTTTAGTGTTGTTTTAAAATTTCTAACCACATTCTACATTTGTATTAATGTATGCTAAACTATATTTCATGGTACGTGAGCATACTATTTCATGGTACATGAGGATCGTTCAATATTTTTTAGAAATTATTTTACTTAAACTTCTTATACTCCCTAAATTAGTGATCTAACCGTTGTAAAATCACTATTCTCTAGAGAAAAGAAGACAACAAAGGTTCCAAAACCTCTTTGACCATCATCATATATTAGTACAGTAAGCAACTATGCATTTAATAAATATTGTTATATTTTTTGATTTTTTCTCAAAATCTATGTGTTAACCCCTACGAAAATATTAAGTCTTACGTTAAAAGGTCTATATACTGAAGCTTATACTTTTTAGTGTTGTTTTCTAATTTCTAACCACATTCTACATTTGTATTAATGTATGTTAAACTGTCTCTTTTTGTATATGAGAATCGTTATAATTTTTTTATCAATTAATTTAGTAAGACTTTATAATATTCCCTAAATCGGTGTAATAACCACTATAAAATAACTAATTTCTTGAAAAACGGAGACAAAGAAGGCGCCAAACCTATTTGAGCATTATCATATGTTAGTTCAGGATGCAACTATGCATTAAAACAATATTGTCATATTTTTAAGAAAATTTTAAAATCTATGTGTTAACCAATACGAAAAATATTGAGTTTTTGGTAAATGCTATATATACTGAAACCTATAATCTTTAGTGTTGTTTTAAAATTTTGAACCACATTCTACATTTGTATTAATGTATGCCAGACTCTATTTCATGGTACATGAGGATCGTTCAATATTTTTTAGAAATTATTTTACTTAAACTTCTTATACTCCCTAAATTAGTGATCTAACCGTTGTAAAATCACTATTCTCTAGAGAAAAGAAGACAACAAAGGTTCCAAAA
>NC_027751.1:2426585-2451210 GCF_000695525.1 Brassica oleracea var. oleracea
TCTACATTTGTATTAATGTATGCTAAACCCTATTTCATGGTACATGATCATCGTTCAATTTTGTTTAGAAATTAATTTAGTATAACTTCTTATACTCCCTAAATTAGTGAACTAACCATTATAAAATCGCTATTCTCTAGAAAAATAGAGACAACAAAGGTTCTAAACCTCTTTGAACATCATCATATATTAGTAAATGATGCAACTATGCATTAAAGCAATATTGTTATATTTTTTGAATTTTTCTCAAAATCTATGTGTTAACCCCTACGAAAATATTGAGTTTTACGTTAAACGCTCTATATACTGAATATTATACTTTTTGTGTTGTTTTATAATTTCTATCCACATTCTACATTTGTACTAATGTATTTTAAACTCTCTTTCGTGGTATATGGGAATCATTATAATTTTTTATCAATTAATTTAGTAAAACTTTATAATACTCCCTAAATCGGTGGAATAACCACTATAAAATCGCTAATTTCTTGAAAAACGGAGACAGAGAAGGCTCCAAACCTATTTGAACATTATCATATGTTAGTTCAGGATGCAACTATAAATTAAAACAATATTGTCATATATTTCGATTTTTTTTCAAAATCTATGTGGTATATGGGAATCGTTATAATTTTTTATCTATTAATTTAGTAAAACTTTATAATACTCCCTAAATCAATAGAATAATCACTATAAAATCGCTAATTTCTTGAAAAACGGAGACAAAGAAAGCTCCAAACCTATTTGAACATCATCATATGTTTGTGCAGGATGCATATATGCATTAAAACAATATTGTCATTTTTTCGAATTTTTTCCAAAATCTATGTGTTAACCAACCTCCTACGAATATATTGAGTTTTTGGTAAAAGCTTTATATACTGAAACCTGTAATCTTTAGTGTTGTTTTAAAATTTCTAACCACATTCTATATTTGTATTAATGTATGCTAAACTCTCTTTCATGGTACATGAGCATCATTCAATTTTTTTAGAGATTAATTTAGTAAAAATTCATATACTCCCTAAATTAGTGGACTAACCGTTATAAAATCGCTATTCTCTAGAGAAATGGAGACAACAAAGGTTCTAAACCTCTTTGACCATCAACATATATTAGTACAGGATGCAACTATGCATTAAAGCAACATTGTTATATTTTTGAATTTTTCTCAAAATCTATGTGTTAACCCCCCTACAAAAATATTGAGTTTTACGTTAAACGCTCTATATACCGAAGCTTATACTTTTTATTGTTGTTCTATAATTTCTAACCACATTCTACATTTGTATTAATGTATGTTAAACTCTCTTTCGTGGTATATGGGAATCGTTATAATTTTTTATCAATTAATTTAGTAAAACTTTATAATACTCCATAAATCGGTGGAATAACCACTATAAAATCGCTATTTTTTTGAAAAACGGAGACAAAGAAGGCTCCAAACCTATTTGAACATTATCATATGTTAGTGCAGGATGCACCTATGCATCAAAACAATATTGTCATATTTTTCGAAATTTTCTCAAAATCTATGTGTTAATGCCTTATATATTGAAACCTATAATCTTTAGTGTTGTTTTAAAATTTCTAACCACATTTTACATTTTTATTAATGTATGTTAAACTCTATTTCATGGTACATGAGCATCGTTCAATTTTTTTTAGAAATTAATTTAGTAAAACTTCTTATACTCTCTAAATTAGTGGACTAACCGTTATAAAATTGCTATTCTCTAGAGAAATGGAGACAACAAAGGTTTCAAACCTCTTTGACCATCATCATATATTAGTACAGAATATAACTATGCATTAAAGCAATATTGTTATATTTTTAGATTTTTTCTTAGACTCTATGTGTTAAGGATTTACTAAAGGGTCTAATCTCTTTTAAAATGATAATTTTTTAAAATGATAAATTTTTTTTTCTCCACAAAGTTCCCAACTTTGAAATGATTCCGATCAATTTATGCCACCCCGCCGTAACGGTACCGGCGATTCCGTCGACATCTTCCGTCTCCGTTTCCTCCTATCTCCGATTGATAGACACGCAATGCACCACGATGAGAGAACTCAAGCAGATCCACGCCAACCTCATCAAAACCGGTTTAATCTCCGACACCATCGCCGCGAGCCGCGTCCTCGCCTTCTCCTGCGCCGCCACGTCATCAGACATCAACCACGCTTACTTTCTCTTCACAAGGATCAACCCCAAGAACCAATTCGTGTGGAACACTATGATCCGCGCCTTCTCCAAGAGCTCGTTTCCCGAGAAGGCGATTTCGCTTCTCGTCGAAATGTTGTCGTGTTCTGATTCCGTGAAGCCGGAGAGATTGACTTACCCTTCGGTGTTCAAGGCCTACGCGAATCTCGGGAAGGCACGTGACGGGAGGGTGCTACACGGGAGGGTTATCAAAGAAGGGCTTAAAGACGACGCCTTTATACGGAACACGGTGTTGCATATGTACGCGACGTGCGGGTGTTTCGACGAAGCTTGGAGGGTTTTCGAGGGGATGGTGGAGTTCGATGTTGTTGCTTGGAACTCGATGATCATGGGTTTAGCTAGATTCGGGTTGGTTGAAGATGCGCGGAAGCTGTTCGATGAAATGTCGCAGAGGAGTGAGGTTACTTGGAACACGATGATTAGTGGGTTTGTGAGGAACGGTAGGTTTAAGGATGCGTTGGAGGTGTTTGGAGTGATGCAGGAGAGAAGTGTGAGGCCTGATGGGTTTACGATGGTGAGTCTGTTGAATGCTTGTGGCTGCCTTGGGGGAAGTGAGCAAGGGAGATGGGTACATGAGTATATAGTGAAGAATGGGTTTGGGTTGAATGGTGTAGTTGTGACTGCGCTTATAGATATGTACTGTAAGTCCGGGTGTGTTGAGGAAGGTTTAAAGGTGTTTGAGGAGGCTCATGAGAAGCAGTTATCGTGTTGGAACTCGATGATTCTTGGTTTAGCTAATAATGGGCACGTGGAAAGAGCTATTGATTTGTTCTTGGAGTTAGAGCGTTCTGGCTTGGAGCCAGATTCTGTCAGTTTCATTGGTGTTTTAACAGCTTGTGCTCACTCCGGGAAAGTACATAAAGCTATCGAGTTTTTCATATTAATGAGAGAGAAGTACTTTATTGAGCCGTCGATAAAACACTACACTTGCATGGTTAACGTGCTGGGTGGAGCGGGGCTTCTAGAGGAAGCAGAAGCGATGATAAAGAACATGCCGGTGGAAGAAGACGCTATTATATGGACTTCTTTGCTTTCTGCTTGCAGGAAAAACGGTAACGTTGAGATGGCTGAGCGAGCAGCGAAATGTTTGAAGAAGCTTGATCCAGATGAAACTTGTGGTTATGTGCTCATGTCTAATGCTTATGCTTCGTATGGGCTGTTTGAAGAGGCGGTTGAACAGAGGGTTTTGATGAAGGAAAGACACATGGAGAAGGAAATAGGGTGCAGTTCGATTGAAGTAGATTTCGAAGTTCATGAGTTTGTTTCTTCCGGGAAAAGACATCCTAAATCTTCAGAGATTTACAGCTTACTAGGTGTTTTGAACTGGGATGCCTCTGTATTAAGCTCAGAAGTTGGCTACTACTCAATTTGCTGAAACAACTTTATCATTAAAAGATACTTAGGTAATGGTTATTACTGATTTATCATAATGCAATCAGTCATCATTTAGATAATCATTATGTTCTTATAAGTTTTTTCTTTTTTACTGTTGCAGGTACAAACTACAGAGGAAGATTACTTTTCAGTTCTTTCACCAAACTTATGGTTTGATCTTTGATTCCAAGGTAAATTAACTATATGGTACGTTGATATGATGAACCATGGAGATAAGATAGGTTATGGATTAAGGCTTGGACATGGCACGCTGCGCAGCCCCCCAAGAGTAGATATCAGAACCCGAGTTTCCATTAGTGAGTAGGTTCTGAGGCAATCCATGAATGTCATCTAAGGGACGGGATCTTCCATTCTGGTAGTATTGCTGGTTGTGCATAGAAGCAGCTTCATCATCATCCAGAGGAAGACGATCAAACACAGCGTTCATGAAAGATGCAGCCATGAGAACAACGGGACCAGATGCGATTAGCCCACCAACCACTCCTCCACCCACAACCTGGCCTTGAGGGCCGGCTAAGTAAATGGTCAAACCAGTGATCCCAAGCGGTGCTGGTGGAGGCAGGATTGATCCAAGCAACGAGAGGATCTCGAAACGTCCGTGTAATGTCACAATACCTCCTGATGAAGCTGGCTGCCTTAACGTCACATTGTTGACGCAACCGTTGGCACTTAGTATGCAGAGACCTCTCTGTTTCCTTCTTGCGTAATCTGATAAAGTCTCGCAGATGTCATTACCCGAGCTGATCTCAACGGCGTGAGCTCTGAGGGAATTGGGACTGTCGTGAGTGACAATGATTGGTGGTTTGGGTTTGTTCTTGGAGCCAGCTGGTCTACCTCGCGGCCTCTTAGCCATCTCTCCTTCGATTGATGAAACTGGTTGAACCGGTTTGGGCAATGCTTTCATGTTGTTGTTGTTGTTAGTGCCTCTCTCTGCTACTGCTTCATGGTTCCTCAGTGGGAGTAGTGACTTGGATCCTACAGAGGTTGGAGTCAAAGCTGCACCTCCAGCCATTGTTATCAAATTTCAACTGAGATTTTGTGAGGAGTTTATGGGTGTTAAGTAAGGAGATTATGGTGAATTATTATATGGTAGAGACACCAAAAGAATGATTGCGAAGAGTAGGAGATTGTTAAGTTGTCATCAAAATTGTGATTAATAGTTAACAAATTAAGTTTCTGGCAGCCTACTTCTCAACATGAAGATGATTCATGACAATTGTCTTCTTGAACAGAGTAATAATGTTTTTAAACATCTTGTAACTATTTACAACCTACTTTGATAGGGTATGGCAGAGTTTATAGATATTTTTCTCTGTAGCTTCAACTTGGGCCACGTGAGAGGAACGTGTCAAAGAGTCAATTTCAACTTTTTATAATGATTATTGATGAAAGTGAGAATCATAAAAGCAATACGACACAGAAGACGCAACATTTGACAGAATAATAATGCAACAAAAGCTGAGTGGTCTCTGTGGACGTTAGACTAAACTAGTATTGTATTGAGGGCTTAAAGTAAGCTAGCCACTAATCTTGAACTTAGTTTTGTCACTTTGCTCTGTCTCGGCCTGCGTCATCAGTCCATACAAAATCTATGAATCGATAGTTTTATTTTATCTCTCTTACTCGCTTACGTCACGGCTCTCATCACAGAAACCTTTGAACACACGTCTTTTGACTGACAAAAAGATCCGTACAACCAAGACATGAATACTTTTATCAAACAAAACAACAAAACGCCTCCAGAGATTGCAGCAACTACACACTCGACAGGCTCTTTTTTTATCATCATCAGAGAGGGTTTAATCATTGCCATCTCTCCACAAGCACCAAACGTTATGTCGATCATTCAATCACTATGCTAAGGAGACACAGAGCATTTCAAGACTTGAAGAAGCTTCTTTAGAACCGAGTGTAATAGCTATTTCTTATCCACAAGTCTTCTCAGGCTTTTGTAATGTGAGTCTCTGTGCCACTAGGAGAAAGAGATCCATCTTTAGTCTCAACAATCTCTATGCTTGCGGTTCTGCTCTTTCTGTTCCTCCTCTCCTGCCAACACATGAAGATATTGTTTGATTATTACAAATGCGGAAACATATAAACTATTTGCTGCATCTTTGGATCATCATACCTGTCCAAAAGGGTGTTCTTCGGATTCAAGCATCCGCACAACCTGACTCATTCTAGGACGTTTCTCTGCTTCAGGATCAACACATCTAAGTGAAACCAAAAGTGCACGTTTCAGAGCACTCTTACTTGGCCTAGGTTCAAGTCTTGGATCAACAACTTCTTCGGCTCTTCTTGTTCCAACCATCATCTTCAGCCATTCAACAAGATTCACCTGCCAATACACAAAACTCAAATCAATATTCATAACTTTTTCCAAATCAATAACATAAGCAAAATCAATTATCTAAGCCTCACCTCATTAGCAGGACGTCCATAATCAACAGGATCTCGTCCAGTTACAGCTTCAAGAAGCAAAACACCAAAGCTATATATATCACTCTTTTCATTTAACAGCCCTGAGTTAGCATATTCTGGCGCTACATATCTGGAAAAAAAATAATCAAAAACACAGCAATGATTTCTTCTGTAAGGACATTAATAATTAACCATTATGGCCTCAATAGAGTACAAAGCTTTTTGAACATTACCCAAAGGTTCCCATGACTCTGGTAGTGATGTGACTCTCACCAGAGTCCAAGAGCTTTGCTAACCCAAAGTCAGAGAGCTTTGCATTAAACTCATCATCAATTAATATATTGCTTGCTTTTATATCTCTATGGACCACTTTTGGTTCTATTGCTTCATGTAAGTAAGCAAGCCTGTAAAGTTGCAGACCACTTTAATTATTGAAGCAATTCAATAAAAGCTTATACAGATTCAAAACCACTTACGCTTGTGCAGTACCGATAAGGATCTTCATCCTTGCCTCCCAAGTGAGGCTTCCATGTTGCCTCATAGCTCCGTGTAACCATTGCTCTAAGTTACCACTATTCACATACTCATAAACAAGCATCCTGCGTTCATAACCATAATTAGAACACAGTAAAGATCATTCTCATCTGGTAAAGTGTCAAAATGATAAAAAGACAAGAGAGAGAGACTCACCGATGAACTCCCTCTATGCAATATCCTAAAAGCCTAACGAGATTCTTGTGTCGTACATGACCAATAGCCTCAACTTCTACCCTGAACTCCTTCTCAGCTTGTCCTCTACAGACCAAAATTTAGAATGAGATTGTAAAGAAAACGAATCATTTTGCAATCCAATTGACAACTTACAGATTGTTAAAAAGCTTCTTCACAGCAACCTCAGTACCATTGGCGAGTTTACCCTTATAAACAACTCCATAACCACCCTCTCCAATCACATTCTCAGCAGAGAAACGGTCCGTGGCAAGCTCAAGATCCCTAAGAGTAAACCAATGTCCCCAACCAAGATGAGATATCTCCGGTAAACCAACCAAAGGAGACGCTGTCACAAGCCCTCCTCCTCCGTACTGTCTCCCAACGCTTCCAAAGCCTGCTTCATCACCGGAATGAGAACTACAAGCCCTCTCATGGTGGTTATTCACAGAGCTGCATCTACTCAGAGTATCATTATCACTAGACTTGGTTCTCGCCAAGTGAGACATCATCGTGGACTTGTTGTCATTCATTGCTATATATAAACTCTCGGGTTGAGGGTTGTTGTGGCTCTGAAACCCTGCCGCCCTGTCGACTCTGATGTCTTTGGACACGTGTGGTATTTGGTTGAAAGATCTTCTAGACTTGCGGCGGAATGTGATCCAGAGAGACAAGATGCAGAGAATCATCACTATGAACACTCCAACTACTAAACAAACCCATACCCATAGCTTCAGACCCTTCAGACCAAAAAATGATATCTTCTTGGACATCTCAGCGTTTAAAGAACTCTCGGATGCCATCTTCCACTTGCCAAAACTGTCTTTTTTTTTTGCTTCTCGTACAAGTTCACTGTAATAACAACCAAGACAACAACAACAACAGTGTCTCAGATTTAAACACTTTCATACATCATACAATGACTATCAGAGACTCACACTTTCACAGAAACAGTTGATAAAAATGCAAACTTTCATGGTAAGTTCATTAATTGAATTTTGCGGCATATCAACAAACATGTTATGGGCATTACGTGTCCCCACCAAAGATGGGAGCTTTTTTAAACCAGAGAAAAGGCATCACTTAAGTTTGAAGCAAGAGACAAATTTGAAGAGAATCAAACAGATAATGTTATATAAATAAAAACATTCAGGTTGGAAAAAAAAACGTTTTTTTCTTTCTCATGAAACAAAGAAGAGAGCATAAATCTTTACCTTAGAATGTGGGGTTTCTCTTTTGATTTAAACAATGGCAATAACAGCAAAAAGGCTCCATTTTTATTTCCCTTTTTGGAGAAAAACAGAGAGAAAGGGAAGTAAACAGAGCAAAATCCAACAAGAAAAAAAAAACAGAGTATCTCAAAGAAGAATATATAGAAAATACATAGTGATGGAGAAAAGAAGTTTGGTGGGTCTGTAGTAAAGCTGGAGAGAAAGCTTTGTTTGCAATGGAGGAAACAAGAGAGAGAGAGAGAGTAGTGTGAGCAGTGAAGGTGAAGGAAAGATACTGGACTTGTCAACTGTGAGATTTATAGCTGGTTGAAATATTAAAAAAAAAAAAATTTTACAATTTTAAAATAATCATTTAAAAATTCATAGAGATAGGGGGCAAAGCACAGAAGAGGGAATTCCCAAACACAGGCTTTGGAATTTTAAGGTCAATATTATTCTCACTCCTCAATATGTCTATCTATTTTTTCTTCCTTTCACATTTCAATTTTGGATTCTATCCAGAGAAAAAGACAAAAATAGCATTAAATCAAGTTTTTGTTCCCAAACTAGTATTCAAAGTTAAAAGTCACAAAAATAGCACTTAATGTTTTATCAAAAGTCACAAACTTAGGGTTTAGAGTTAAAGGGTGAGGTTTAGGATTTAGGGTTTAGGGTTTAGAGTTTAGGGTTTAGGTTTAGGTTTAGGGTTTAGGGTTTAGAATTTAGGGTTTAGGGTTTAGAGTTTAGGGTTTAGGGTTTAGAGTTTAGGGTTTAGGGTTTAGAGTTGAGAAATGAGGTTTTGAGATAAGATATAAACTTAGAAATGTGCTATTTTGGTCATTTTAGTTTTTGAGTGCTATTTTGTGATATAAACTTAGAAAGGTGCTATTTTGGACATTTGCCATTTTATCTATGTATGTTCAATATTATTATTACTTTGTTTTCTTAAAAAATATTACATTTTTTATTTCAATAATGTTTCAGAAAATAGTTACTTTACTAAAGTGTGATATAAACACGTATTTTAGGAAATTATATTGTGATGGAGTATATTTTATTTATGGGGAATGTTACAACTCATAAGTAAAGAAACCAATGTGCCTTTCTTGGAGATCATGAATCCATGAGCAGTGGTAATAGATTAAAAGAAAAAGCCTGTGATGGAGGCTTTATTTGAAGCATAACTTTTTGGATAAAGTTTATATTTCTCTTTTGCCAAATTAAATCTTATCACCTTTTTAAATGATAATATAATTATTTTAAAAAGGATGTTTGTGATATGGTGACTTACCGTTAGATCCTAAGTATTATTTAAAAAGTTGCACTTGCATTGTGGTCGAGGTCTCATTGGTCGATGGTGGGTGGGGTTTACAGGCAATGGCCAGGTTATTTGCAGAGGAAGAATGGCCGGTTTCCTGGGAGTGTTGTTGTTGCCGCCATGTGATCACGTTCTCTTCACGTGTCTTACACCTCCTTTGTGTTAGATTCTTGCTCAGTATTATTCTCCCCAAGTTTTGTGATTCATCATAATCTATTGCATTACTTGTGACTTTCTTAAGGGATTGTGATGGAAAGTGAAAAGACAATGATTACTTGGTCGATTAAAAATACATCCAACATATAGTTTTCCCATGTGTGCAACTTATGCTATTATTGATTCTCACTTGTTAACATTTTTTTCCGAACCATGGTGATATACTAATATACATAATGAATTCATATGGGTTGTTGTAAGTTGACAAGTGTCATTTGAATTTGATCAGAAAATCAATATACTCCAAATCTGATAAAAGAAAATAAGACAACTCGCTTCAGCCATTCTAAATAGTTGATCAGTGGAATCATTGCTTCTTAGTTGTGCGTAGTTGATCAACTGAATCATTTGTCTCCATTTCTGTCTTAGTTATTGAACTTGACATAGGAACATTTTGTTAAGTGGGAACGTTATGTACTGGCTGTGTCTCGTTCTGTAGTGTGGCAAACATGCAAGTTGTATACTTGTTAGATCAGAGTGTAGTTGATGTTAGTTTTGTATAAATTTTTACTAGCGACCTAGGTAAGCAAACATGACTCCATGGCCCAATGGATAAGGCGCTGGTCTACGAAACCAGAGATTCTGGGTTCGCTCCCCCAGTGGAGTCGGTTTAAACAACTTTTTTATTCTCTAAAAAATTAAACAAACTATTTTATACTATAATTAACAAAAGCTATATAAAGCAGCAGGATTTGCTTGTAATCGCACATGAAAATAAAGTCCTGGTTCTACTTCAATGTGTTACTTTGTTATTTGACTATGAATGAAATACAATAGGATCTTCATATGTTACCTTTGTGCACAGTTTCTTTATGTGTATTAAATCAATCCACAAGAACTTAGGTTTATATATCTGCACATTTTGTGGGTGCAAAACCTAACCTAGACCTCTTTGTATCATATAGTATATGAAAATTCTGTTGCTGGTAGTTACCGATGATCGACATGGAAGATTCAGGAGTTCCTAGTATCGCCAAGCAAACCACTTCCTCACTCAACCAAATGAAGACATTCTCTGCAGGGAAGTTCCAAACTGCTCCATCTGCGAAAGCAATCCCGAGCTCAGGCAGCTCCATGTTGCTCTCCTCCACACCAGACACGTTGAAGCAAGGGTCTAGGATCGGGAAGTCTTCAAACACATGGTACTTCTCTTTCACTTTCTCTGTAATCTTGTTCTTGATGATCTTGTATGCTGGCTCGGCGAAGTAGCTTAAGGTTGTACCCGAATCAATGATGGTTCCACCAGCTCCATCTGATGAGATGTTCCATGTTTCTTGAGGTATGTCCAGAGCTTGGCCATTGACTAGGATGGATTTGATTTGTAGATAGTAAAACGTCTCAACGGAAGTTTCCTTGTTGTGCACGAAAGATGTGAAGTTCAGATTAGGGTTGTTTAGCAAACCCTTGTCTTCTCCGAAGATTAACTTGCTGCTCACGTTAGTGTCGCTGTTTCTGTCTACAAGGCAGTAAGAAAAGGAGTGACCGTAGAGAGACTGAAGCTGAGAAGAAAACGAAAGAGGTCCTCTTCCTAACCCTAGAAGACCTGAAGCACCGTTGAAGAGACCTCTGTTCCAATGTCCACACCCGAACATCATGTCTTCCACCTTGTACTCTGAGCTTCCTCCTTTAGCATTCGTGAGGTTAACTGTGAATGTCTCAACCGCGAAGTCTCCAGTTGTGTTTGATCTGTCTCCATACCAGTAAAAGTAAGGGCAGGATTGGTTATTTGATTCACACGGCACTGAAGGTTCAGGTGATGAGATGAGGCTGCATCTAGGGTCTTTGCATGTTATGTTCTTGAATGATGAAGACGTTTCCGGGTCATAAAATGGACCGTGTTGGTGGAAACAGTCGTAGCAAGGAAGGCACTGGAGCCAGTTTAGGTCACTCCCTGTGTCAAGAATCAATGAGAAGTGTTTTGGTGGTGTCCCCACAAGCACGTCCATGAAGTATTCACCAGAACCAAGCGTCATACCGGACTCAAGTGTTGCCACCAGCTGCCCTGGTGAAGCCTCTGGAGCAATAACCGAGGTAATCTTCTTCTCCTCCTTCTTGTGAGTCTGGTTCTTGGCTTTCTTAGCTCTTGCGTGAAGCGTCTGGATTCTTGTGAGGTCTTGGATTTGGAGATCAACCACTGAATGTGTTGTTCTCTTTGATTCTTGTTTAATCTCCCGGCGCCGTAGCTGAAACTTCATGGATTCTTTGGGATGATCCTTGGCAGGATCATGTTCAGTGGAGGAGAAGCCACAATCGTTGCTTGTGGAAGAAGAAACGTGCATAGAATCTTGGAAGCTAAAGCCGTAGAGGGATGATGAGTTATGCTCATGTTTCCCTGAGAGAGTTCTACAGTCACAAGAAAATGGTGTGACGGTAATCAGACAAAGAATTAAGCTTAGTTTGGCCGACATTAAGCTGCTGAGATTATGAATAAAACCATTAAAGATCAAAGAAATAACAAAAGAAAGAGTGAGAGTCAGAGAGAGAGAGAGAGATCTCCGGCAACTATGGAGCTCGGAATGATACGGAAAGGCTTAGTAATCTCTAGGGGAGACCTATGAGTTATAGCCTCGAAGAGGAGCTAACATAAAAGAAAGCAAGGGAAGTAAAAAATTTGGTGGAAGTCAAAGAAATTAAAATTAATTAAGTTATAAAGTAGATAGTCAATCCGATATATCCTACGTACCAAAAAGTAAGATATAAAATTGCGGAAAATAGTTTAGCAATCGAGTTAAGGAGAATATTATAGGTGGTCTTTCAGTAAGACCGGTTCAAATAAATGGAATTTTAAACCCATTTTTTTCAATATTCGTGTTTTTTCTTTGAATTACTAACTTCTATGTTTACAAATCTTTAATATTTACAATTTAGAGGTCAATTTTTCATCACAAATATTATGTTGCGAGTGATCGATATTGTTGTTGATGATGTGATCAACAAGATTTATTTATATGAGAATCATTCAACACAAAGCGGACAAATATAATTTTATTGATAACAGAGAGACTATAATAGTATTTTTTTTGTATTTGCAATACTTTTATTTTTATAGAAAAATATTTAATTGTTGAAATCTTGTTTACTAATCTACATAATGTAAAATGTACAACAAAGAATCGAAAGTCGTACACCCAATGGTTTTGAAGTTCGGTAATGCTTTTGATTTTTAATGCCGTAGGCAGCTCACATTTAGTTGAAGTTGTATAGTTTTAGATTTGACTCGATTCTATGGTGGATATTAGATCAAAGTCACATCCACAATGCGACTTGCTAATAAGAGAAAATATTTAATAAGATCTCTCTTTTGAGATCAAATAAGAGTATCATACTTTAATTGACTGTAGAAGAGTCTTTCTAAGTGTCTTTGACCATGACTAACGAAATGTAAACATTCATTCAAATTCTTTATTCTAATAAACAAAATATTGAGCCTATGTTGGAAATGCACCAAATCTTTTGAAAACTCGAAAACAAAAAAAGTTATACTTTTCCTTGCAACACTATTCTTGTACTATAAACAATATACAGTGTATATATATAATGAAAATGTTAATAATGAACAAATTATCTACTAATTATATAAGATTGCGGGAGACCATATTTTATCTGCTTATTTAGTAGACGCCTTAGTTAGTGCTAACCTTTTTAGTATTTATATATATTTTTTAAAGTACGCAGTGTTAGAATCCAATTAGTTTTTACTTGCATATATATATTGAAGTGGAATACTATTTTATATCAACCTGATACAACTATACAAGTTTAGTAAATAAAGCAAAAGATCCGAATTTGACTTTGAGAGAGTTGTGTTTAATTAAGTGTAACGTGTTCCTAACCAGACTGTGATGAACCAACAGATTAACATTCAATCAGTCCACACCAAACATATTCATTTCTAAGTGTGCACGTAATTCCAATAAATTTCCATGCTTATCGCTGAAATCTACCTTTCGTAGTCTCAAAATGGTACGTGTGTGTTTGGTAAGTATTTTCATCTTTAAAAAAACAAAACAGTTTTATCGGTGTGTAATAGCATAGCCGATTTGTTTGACATTAAACAATGGCAAATAGTAGCCACATTTTTTTCCTAATGTGAAAGCATTATGTATGGATGTATGCATGAAATCTACTGGGAACAAACCGAACAAACAGACAAAACAGTCTGCAAGATACATGGCTTAGCTTTCAACGAAGATATAGTAAAGACTCCATTTTACTCGTAGTGTTTGATATGTTGTTCAGAAATTTAGAAGACCTTAAACTCTTATCTTGACAATGAAAGCTAATTGTATACAGCTACCTGAAACTTTTGATAAATGAAAATGACGAAAACATGAAGCTATATGATATGAGTGTTAGGAATCATCATGCGGGTCACGGGGGTCGGACGAAACTATAATTGTGGAGGTGCAACCACCGGAACTACATTATTGTAATTGTAATAATTTTTTTTTTTTTTTTTTGACATCATTGTAATTGTAATAATTATAAGAGGACAACATATCTTCTACATGTGCCGTTTCATTTATCACCTCACCATCCACTTTTCTCACCCTTGTCTATCTCCAAAATTTAATATCCCATTTTGGACCGACCAGTAGTTCCACACTATTTCTACTCTCTTTCTTTTGTTACCTTCTCCATATTCCCTTATTTGTGTTTCTTAATCTACTTGTGATATAACATAACTCCCACCTTCACAAATACATTACTGCATTTATTTGACAATATTCGAATTAGATACATATAAGATCAAGGAGTAAAGATTGTTTTTGTCTATTATTCATTTTGTAGATACAATAAGATCAAGGAGTAAAGATTGTTTTTGTCTATTATTCATTTTGCAAGCTATCCAGCGGTTTTCACTAGTATATTACCGTCTCACTACTAGAATTCAACCTAATTTGGTGTCTTGTATTGTAGGGTTGTAAAAGAATAGTGTGTTATTTTCTTACCAATATAAATGTATATCTATTTTTTTTATATATGCATGGCTGTTTTAGGTAGATAACTGTTAATGAGCGCAGTGAGCATGCACTCTATTTTATCATACACCTACCAAACTTCTAATTCAATAAATACTTCCAACTCTGTCTCTGTTTTCTTTCTCTCTTTTTGGTTCTTTAATCAAAGATTAGAGTTAAGCAAAGCATATACAGAAGTATAATAATAATTAAAAAAATATTCACATCATGACAATTTCTTAAATCTTCCGTTCTTAATTAAAAAAAAACTCCATTTGATTCTATATATACCACCGAATCGAACAACTTATAGTACACAGAAATTAACCCAACCTATATATATATAAGAATTCGTACATATCTATTTAACAATAGTTATATTAGATAGTAAATATAATGTGTATATATTGAATGAAATTCATAGGTAGCATCGCCGTCTAACTAAGCAACTTGTTGGTATGGCAGAAAATTATTTGTCACCATCAATACTATGCATTATGTTGACCGCTCTTGTCTCCCTCGCCGGAGCAAAAGTCCCGGCGATCATTGTCTTCGGCGACTCTTCCGTAGACTCCGGCAATAACAACTTCATACAAACCATGGCCAGAGCCAACTTCGAACCTTATGGCCGCGACTTCCCTGGTGGCCGGCCCACCGGCCGCTTTTGCAACGGCCGTCTCTCCTCCGATTTCACCTCCGAGGCTTACGGTCTTAAACCAACTGTCCCGGCCTATCTGGATCCGTCTTACAACATCTCAGATTTCGCCACCGGAGTTTGCTTCGCCTCTGCCGGCACCGGTTATGATAATTCCACCGCCGGTGTGCTAGTAAGTCTACATTTCACTTTAAACGACCTAGTATCGCTTGTTTCTTGCGTGACAAGTAACACCTAGTGATTAATTTGTTTTATATTTTTAGGGCGTGATTCCTTTATGGAAAGAAGTCGAGTACTACAAGGAATACCAACACAAACTTACCGCCCATCTCGGCCGCCGAAAAGCAGCAAACATCATCAGAGAGTCGCTGTACTTGGTCAGCATAGGAACCAACGACTTCTTAGAGAATTATTACACCTTGCCGGACAGAAAATCTCAGTTCAGCATCAGTCAGTACCAAGACTTCCTCATAGGGATCGCCGAGATGTTCTTGAAGGATCTTTACAAACTTGGTGCTAGAAAAATGTCTTTCACCGGAATATCTCCAATGGGATGTCTTCCACTAGAAAGAGTGGCGAATCTTGACGACCCTTTCAGCTGTGCTACGAATTACAACGACTTGGCGATCGATTTTAACGGGAGGTTGAGGAGATTAGTGAGGAAGCTGAATCAAGAACTCTCTGGAATGAAGATATATTTCGCTAATCCTTATGATATCATTTGGGACATTGTTACAAAACCATCACGTTACGGTCTAGACGTATCGAGTTCTGCGTGTTGTGGAACGGGCTTGTTCGAGATGGGGTTTCTTTGCGGCCAGGACAATCCGTTAACTTGTAGTGACGCAAATAAGTTTGTTTTCTGGGATGCTTTTCACCCGACCGAGAGGACTAATCAGATTGTGTCTGATTACTTCTTTAAACATCTCAAGAATCTCTTTCATTGATCCTTATTCACATATCTATGAGTATATTCATTTACATGAATCTAGCTTCATTTTCAAATATTAGAGATTGTTTTTTTTTTGCCCAATATAATAAAAGCTCAACAGAATCAAAAGACAAGACTAACTATATGAACATGACCTGAAAACATGTCTGATATAAACAAAAGGAAATTGCAAAACAATTGTTGGACAATATTGACTCGATGAATGCATAGCCAGAACCGGTTTCATTCGCCTATTACCCTCAAAATATTGGTCGTCCCCAAATGATTAAGAGATATATATGTTTAATAATTATTTTAAGCCTCATGAATCTGAGAGCCAGTCATGCGCATAACCTTGTGATTCAAGTGCAATATATGATCCTAAATGTATAGAACTCAAGGAGTAATCTCATACATGTATTATTATTTTATAAAACAAAAAACAATGGTTTTGCTTTATATATCCTTTATACATAGGCACATAGCTCCCAAAAGGGTAAATTATTATTAGTGTTTAGTGTTGCCATCTATAACAGACCTAAGTTCATCCCAACTTGCTGAGTCCCCAATGAAATCTCCACCGTTGATGTTCTCGAAACTCAAGAAGCTGTTATCATGACAAGTATACGTCGGTTGACTGAAACCAAAGCTAGTAAGTTGGTTCCAGTAAGGATTCTGCGTTGGTGACTGAAGCTGTAGATGTGGCTCGTGTAGCTTGTGCGACAAGGAATCTACAACGTGGTGGCTGGTGTGATCGGAGTCTAAGCTGCTCGTCTTAGAACACGAATCGGCTAAGGTAATAACCGGTTTACGGTTTGATTGTACGATGGTTGGGTTTCTCTGGTGTGTTACTCGTTTGAAGATTCTGCATAGTGTCCAGACCTCCTGCAAGAAAACAAGACGAACTTATTAGTTTCTTTTTTTTCCAAAGGAAAAATATGAATTTAATTTTGATTGTGTGCTACTTTTCTATATTATGGTTTTAAGTTTTATAAAGAAAACCATAACTTTTAGTGTCGTCATTGATTCAGTCAATATTTAACTAATTAAGATAATCCAATTTGACACACAAAAGCTACTTGAATGTCTTTTGGTTCAAAGAAAAAATATAAGTATTAAACTAACGGATGTTTTCTAGTAATTATATTTTGTTGAATGAAAACTAAATATCAAATTTTAATGGATGATAAATTATATTCTATTGTAAAATAATAAAGAAATCTTAGTCTGGAGCCCTGTCTAGTTTTAACTTTCTCACAAAAGCTTGGTCCCATTTTCAGGAAAAAGGAAATATGTGATCAATGCTCGTATGGAAATGTGCATTTGCGACTGACTTTTTAAAGCATTTAACACCACGAATACAAGAAAATTGTCTCACTAGAAATGGGCAAGATGGTTTACCCTGATGCATACTTTTCTTGGTTAAACAAAACCGGTTTGTTTGTTTATAAGAAAATTAACAGAAAGCCTCATATTATGTTTAAAAGTAATTGAACTCACTGCTTGTTGAACTGGCGAGTCGGTTTTCGTGGTGGAGGGGAGGCGGAATTCATGCATCATCCAATCGGTTTTAGTCCCTTTACCGGCTGAACCAAGATAGTAAACCAGAGATTTCTTTAGACCGACACAGTCAAGATTGGAGTAAACCTGTTTGTCAATACCGGTGGCCTTCCAGAAACCTGAACTGGTGACTCGGTTTGGTCTAACGCTATTTCTGTATTTCCTGCCTCTCATGCAGAAGAAGTACCATTCCTTTTCCCCGACGCTGCTCACTCCTAATAAAATTTACAGTAAATATTCATATTAATTGGTTTTATGAAAAAAAATATGTTCTTACTAGTATGCGAAAAGGAAACTAAAATACATCTTGGCAATTCGCAATGAAACACATTGATTCCAGATAAATAGGGCACGTAATAGGGTATATATGCATATTATAAAGACATGCGTTTTATTCATATGAATGATCCCGTGCATATTTTTAATATATGAAAGCATACTTTTCTCTGGTTAAAAAAAAAACTGAATGCCAGAATGATTTATAAATAAATAGTTATCTATAGTGTCGCTATTACGAAGTTTCAACTGACTGCTAAAGTACCAAGGTGTTCAATTTAGATTTTGGTTTTTGAAGTGTTCAAACCAAATAGATGTTTGGTTTGGTTTCATAAAGTTTAGATTCGATTGTTAACCAGAATATTTTAACTTCATAAGAAAATTCATCTTAATCAGATGTCTCTTTTGTATTTAGAATTTAGATGGTGTTTAGAAATTGACAAAGAAACTGATATTTTGTTTTCAGGTGGAATATTTGGTATCGTTTTGATCCTTCGGGGGGGGGGGGGCATATTTAAGACCCCTAATTAGTAATTAATACTATCTGTTTTGAGAAAGATATGAGAAAAGGAATACAAAACTTACTCGGAAGATCCCAAGGATCGTACTTATAGATATCGACCTGTTTAATAAGCTCGAGTTTGATGGGTTTGTTCTCTACTTTTCTTCGAAGATAATACTCTAAAAGTTCTTCGTCCGTAGGATGAAATCTGAATCCAGGAAGTGTTGTTTCATCTTCTTCTTGATGATCCTTATTACCTTCACCACTCATCTTCGCTACATCGATATGTTTATATCACCCTATCAAGTCTCTCGGAATAAAAACTTCGATCTGTACACATATATAGGTAAATGTCAATCAGTTTCATGATAGTTTTTATGCGTTTCTTCGTTGCTGGGTCAATGACGAATGACGAATGACTTTGACTTTGACTATTATTAGACACATAATATCTTAATGAAAGCCGATACCAATTTAATAGTAGTATTTACTATTATATAATTCAACCAAGTATTCATTTGATATTAGTCTTTGATGCTATGAGTCTTTTGGTTCACCACAAGATAAAGCCCTTCAGAAACTTTCTATTATGATACATGCTATAAACACTATGCTCTGAAGATACTTTCATTAATTGTAAAAATGTTTTTTGTTCGAATAAATTTAATATTCTCTCAAAAAAGTTATTTAACTGAAAATTCTTTTTTTACAGAATAGTAAAAATCGATTTATCTCATGGTCTTTGTGATTGAACAATATATTTTCTTTTAAATGCGACAACTTTTTATAATAATGATCCTTGAACCATCAACCTAATTAAAGTTTGTGATAATCTTCGGAAATTTTTTATTAGTATTTTCAGAACTAAAACTCATATGCTGTATTAAAAGATGTCTCTCAAAAAGCATACAATATTTTTAATTCAGTGACGAAAATATATAATGAGTGTATGTCGTATTATAACTCGTCCTTTGAGTATGCAGAAAAGTCCAAGAAAATGGAAAACAAAGATAATTGATTGCAACTAATATATACAGTATATTATTGCCGGCGAAAAAGAAAATCTATGCATGATGTAATATTATCGAAATTCAAACATGTCGTTACCCGTAGCTGTTACGAATATACAGTAATTATATTAAATTATCAATAAACTAGTTCGATATACTTATATAGGTAAATTCACGTGGTTTGACCATATAAATATATAATAGATAAATATATAATAGATATTAGATTTCCAAAATATTGAAAATATTTAAAATAGTAATACTATTCTCATAATTAAGAACCAAAAGATAACTTTTAAATATGCCTCCACAGTGGACTATTTTGATAGCCGAGGAGCCAAACACAAACGTCGATGGTAGACCAAATTTATTAACAATAACCATTCTCATATCATTATCCCCTTCAACTGCATTCCAAAGTGTTAGTTACACACTTAAACTTAGTTAAAGGAAACTACTTTTTTTTTTTTTTTTGCTTTAACTTTGGTAGGAAACTACTTTTTGTTACGATTCAAAATATTTAATAGTTTTTTTGTGGACAATTAACCATACGATTCTTGCATAGAAAATTTCCATCTAAACAAGATAACAAAAAATAAGTACTAGTGCAATAAACTATTAAACAATAAACGATTAACCGGCCAATTCAATTTCCTACGTTTAAAAACCAAGGTTATTAATATTACCGCCCCAAATAACACATAGTAAAATAGTTTATCACATCATTTTTGCCACGTACACCCGATGTTTTTAATGATTATTAATTACGTTTGTATTTTCTAACCACGCCATTTATTAGTCATAACCTCTGTTCGGAAATACGCTAGGCGCTATCCGTGCAGTAATTCCGGACCTAGCGAGTTGTGAAAAAAGCGGAGATTAAGCAGGGATTAATTTTATGTATTTATAGAATAAATATTATTATATGTGTAAGCATAAGAAGATTTTAAAGTAGTCTAGTGGTGCGGGAGTCTTCTATGTACTGATGGGACTAGTCCTGGGCATTAAAACCGGTTCCGAAGAACCGAACCGAAACCGAGCCGAAGCTACAAAATAAAATAATAACGAAGCGTTATTATCGCTGTACATAGGCTGGGCATTAAAACCGGTTCCGAAGAACCGAACCGAAACCGAGCCGAAAAGACCGGTTCGGTCCGGTTTTGGGTATGAGAAATAAACCGAATGGAGCCATTTGTCTGGTACTCACGGGTAGCGGATCGGTTCGGATTTAAACCGGGATCCAATTGAGTACCCGACATTTACCTCGTGAATAGTATTCATCTTCATTACTCAACAAGGGGTGTCGGGTTCAGCCGATGGAGAAGAACGAAGAGTCTCTACTTTACTCTCTGTAGCCGTTTCTCCTCATATCGAAGAGTCTCTCCGCATGCTCGTCTCGAGGGTCGATCTTGAGTCCCTATAAATATGGACACTGAAGATTGCATGAGTTCATACTCTTATCAATCGAAAACCTTCTCAAAGGTAAAATAAACCCTAATTGATTGCTCAATCGATTGTTCATTACCAAAGTTCTTATTTTCATTTGATTGCAAACAAATGGATTGTGTTTTTTCTGACAGATGGATTCTTCAGCATCGGTTAATCCAAAGAACAATGGCAAAGACAAAGTTTCTGATCATGAAGAAACAGAGGACGAGCTCATCACTCCTGACAACAGAGGAAAGAGGAAGACTTTTGCGAGTTCAAGTGGAGCTGCTTCTCAGCCAACAAAGCACACTAAGGTTTTAACCCCAAGGTCTTATGTCTGGGAGCATTACACTCGGACTCAAGAAAACCGTGACAGATGCGTTTGTCACCACTGCAAGAAGAGTTTTGCTTGTGCTTCAAAGTCTGGTACTTCGAACCTGGGAAAGCATCTGACAACCTGTAAGCAGTATCTGGCATGGGAAGCAGCACGAAAGAAGAATCAGACAGAACTTACCGACAATGGAGCTGTGAGGGATACAAAAGTTTCTGAAGCTCAAGTCAGAGAGGCAACAAATGAGATGCTCGTGATTGGGGAAATGCCACTTTCATTTGTTGAAAGTATGGCTTGAAAGCACTTCTGCAACAAAATAATCGGTTTCAACCCACACTCTAGGAGGACCGCAACAAGGGACATCGTTGAACTGTATGTCAGAAGGAAAACGGCTTTGAAATCTTGGTTCAAGGCTAATAAGCAACGAGTCTCTCTTACAACTGACATATGGGTTGCTCAAACAACAGGTAATGTTTGAAACTAGTTTTTGAAACTTCGAGATTATTATTTTTTTCAATATGTGAGCTTCTTCAATTTTTCTAACTCGTTTTTGAAACTGTAGGCGCGAGTTATATGGTAATCAATCTTCACTTTGTGGATGCTTCCTGGCAGCTAAAGAAGTTGATCATCGGTTTCAAGCACATCACAGACCACAAAGGTCAGACAATTTTGACTGTGCTTCTAGATTGTTTGGCTGAATGGGGCATAGAGAAGATCTTCTGCATCACGGTTGATAATGCAACTGCAAACACCTCTGCGCTTAGGAAGTTTCAGAGTAGATTCTCTTTATTGTCAGATGAAGCGTTTGTTATGAATGGAGAGTTTGTGCATATGAGATGCGCAGCACATATCATTAATTTGATTGTTAAAGATGGTTTGGCTGAAGTGGATAGTAATGTCGCTGCAATTCGTAATGCTGTTGGGTATGTTAGGTCTAGTACGTCTAGATTAAGGTCATTTGAGCTTCGGGTTGATTCGGGAAAGATGACTAGGGGTAGTTTGCCACTGGATGTTAAAACTAGATGGAATTCTACTTACTTGATGTTGTCGAGAGCTCTTGAGTTCAGGTTAGCCTTTGACAAGATGGAGGCAGAGGACAGGCTTTACAACGACTACTTCATGGAGTTTGATGGTGGAGCACAACGGGTTGGACCTCCTGCTATGGTTGACTGGCATGCGATTGAGCGGTTGGTAAGGTTTCTGATTATCTTCTACAACTCCACATTGGTAGTGTCTGCAAGCACTTCTCTGAACTCCTACAAGTGCTATGGCGAGATCGTTACAATCCAGAAGAATCTGATGGGGTAGAGTAATTCTGTTGACTCGGAATTGAAGACGAATGCTGATGACATGCTCCTGAAGTTTGATAAGTATTGGGCTGGTATGAAGAACATCAACAAGATGTTGATTGTAGCAACGGTTTTTGATCCTAGGAAGAAGATGCAGTTTGCAAAAATGTGTTTTGAGAAACTCTATGGGAAAGATAGTGCAGAAGCTAAGGAGATGTTTCAGTCACTGATTGATGTATTGCGGTTCATGTTTAAAGAGTGAGTACAGTGCTCGGTATGCCAGAGGTGAAGCAGTTCAAGCGTCTCAAACCACTCCAGCTGCATCTTTTGGTAGCCAAGAAGCTTCATTCGATAGAGTCAATTTGATCAATAACGAGATGGGGTATGAAAGGATGGATTTCATGTATGAGGAGTTGGTTGGAGAAATTGAAGATCGAGAATCTAAGGATGAGTTGGATACTTATCTAAGGGAGAGTGTAGTCAATCCGAGAATCATTGTAGGAGTTGAGTACGATGTTTTGTCTTGGTGGAAGTTCAATGCTCTGAAGTTCCCTGTTCTTGCAGAAATTGCAAGAGATGTACTTGCAATGCAAGTCTCTTCAGTTGCTTCGGAGTGCTTTTAGCACGTCTGGTCGTATCATTGATTCATACAGGAGCTGTCTTACTCATTACATGGTTGAAGTGTTGATGTGCTCTGAGCAATGGCTTAAGGCAGACATTCGTTGTGGTGATTCAAGGCTGGTGACAATGGAACAAATTCTCAGTGACTTTGAGTATGAAGACAAGCTTAAGAAATGTACTTTTCTTCTCTAATCTTATATGTTAAATTTTTTTAGCTGTTTGCTAGTTATATTAATTTATGTCAGAGTATGATAATCTGAACTTGCAAGAAGACTAAGGAAGTGTGTTGTCTGGTCCCTGTGTTTGGTTCTTTGGTTTCAAGGTAAACTCAACTTATAGTTTCTGCTATGAACTTTGAAGTTGATCATTGCTTATTTAATTTGCTAACGCAAGTTTGTTTTCTTCGTTCGAGGATAATTTCGGAGTGTGGTGAAGTTTTTTCTGCTGAAGTTTGGTCGATGGTGAAGTTTTTTCTGATGAAGTTTGGATGGTGAAGGCTTTTGTTTTTTTATGTTCGGTCTGAGACAGTAGTTCTCTTTGTTTCTCTGTTTGTTTTGTGTCATGAACACATTTTCTCTGAATGTTGTTGTTATTAGTTTATGTTATCGGAAACAGAATGTTGTATTTTTTTCAACTAGTAATATCATTCTCGGCTTTATATTAGCATGTTTGCTCTCTTCTTCCATTCTAACTCATGTTAAACATTTTACAAGTTATTATAGTTACTTATGTAGTCATGTAAGTTTGGATATTTGGATCAAAAACAAGGAAGTTTGGTTACTTTGGATCTTTTTATCCGGATCCGATCCGGTTACAATGGTGATATCTTGCATATTTCTAATGTTTTATCCATTCACCCATGTGCATTTTGATCATATAGATTAGGATTTAGCCATGTTTAGGTTGCATTTTGCATGCATGAGTCCTTATCAGGTATTGGAGTGCCACATGGAGTTCTTGGAGACATTTGGGTGCAATTGGAGTCCCAAAGAAGTGTTTAAAGTGATTATTGGGCGAGCACCTTACCGGAGCGACCAGTCCGGAGCGATTCCGTCAAGTCACTCTGATCTCCCTATCAGAGCGACCTTACCAGAGCGACGAGCGGAGGTCGCTCGCGTTTTGATCACTCGGAAACGCGAGAACGAGTCCGGAGCGACCTCTCGCAGCGACACAGCGAGGTCGCTCCCGAAGCACGGAGCGACTACTCGGAGCGACGAGCGGAGGTCGCTCGCGTTTTGATCACTCGGAAACGCGAGAACGAGTCCGGAGTGACCTCTCGTAGCGACACAGCGAGGTCGCTCCCGAAGCACGGAGCGACTACTCGGAGCGACGAGCGGAGGTCGCTCCGCGTCTTGTTTCTGCTCGAACTTATGATTTCTCAAGGGCCTTTTGGTCATTTCATGATGCACGTTTTTATTTTCTAAACCTATGTTGTAAGCCAGGAGAAGGGGATCTATCTTTGTTCGGAGGAAAAACCACCAAAAACCTTTGGAAAGTCATCTTTTGAATGGATTGATCAGTTTTTGTTATTGAAATTCTGTGTTCTTATATCTATTTTCTTTGTGTTT